>NW_005843390.1:153167-162044 GCF_000455745.1 Alligator sinensis | reverse complement strand
TCTTTACTGTCTGAGCCCCCAGGACCTGGAATAGACTCCCTCCAGATGTGGTGCAGGCACCTACTCCGGACTCATTCAAGAAATGCTTGGATGCTTATCTTACTGGGGTCCTTTGACCCTAGCTGACTTCCTGCCCTGGGGCAGGGGGCTGGACTTGATGATCTTTGAAGTTCCTTCCAGCCCTAATGTCTATGAAATCTGTTGAGGTCCCTTCCGACCCTAGCATCTATGAATCTATGAAATAGATTACAGTTTATAGAGCAGTTCAGTCTGTACTTGTTTTGCAAAAGAAGGCTCCAAGTAGGAACATCATACGATATCTGTTTCAGCCTAACATATGAGATGCCTAAATACAATTTAAAGAGAAACCTTGCTATGTTAAGATAAATTTAGAAGGTGAAGTACCATAAAAATATTCCTGAGTTTTTTTCATGTAACTGGAATCTACTATATACACACACACACACACACACACACACACACACACACACACACAATACATGACATATACATGGCACTAGTTAGTCATATAAATTAACTAACTAAACTTACTGTTTGCACCAAAACCATATTTTTTTGGCCCAACCAAAGTAGAGAAAAAGCTTAAGTGTTAACACAAGTAGCAGATAATGCGCAAGCATGTTTCAAACACAGTTAAGACATTTGGACATTTGAAAAGGTCCCTGAAATTCTGTGAAACTGGTTATTAAAGCAATAAGACATTACAAATTCTCCATTTCCTCCCCCCCGAACTTCTAAGTATATATTCTGGAATGAAATGTTTCTAAGCCATAAAGGTCCATACTTGGAATGAACTGTTATAGTATGTGCATGAACAGTTATATCTACCTACCTACCTACCCACCCACCCATCATTTTCTTTATATCAGGGGTGCTCAGTCCTCAGCCCCAACCAGTGGTGCTCAACTCCCCCGTGATCGAGTTTTGGTTTTTTTAAAACGAGTGTCCACAAACAACCCATGCGATAGCTCCAAGTGTGAACTTCCTTTCTAATTCTATGCTTCCAAGCAGGCACATTCTTATTTCACATTAACAAAGCAAATGTGATTCATATTACAAAGATCTGTACAATCCGTATGTTACCTCATACTGGCATTTCAAGTACACTAAAAATTGGGCTGATGGTAAAGGAAGGAGAAATATCACTACTCCCCCTTATTTCCTTATCTAATACCAAGGATACAAACACATTTATCCCATGTTATCCCTCCTTACCTAGTATGAGTCTGCTAATGCTAGCTTACGTGTGTGCATGCATGATCCCTCTCCCCAAAGACAGCCTTGCTTAGAAATCTAAAATTTCACATATATAAATTTTGTTTAGTACACAGTCACAAAAACAGTTTAGAGAATTACTTTTCCTCTGTTGCAAGTCCCCTCTTTTCAGAGAGATTGCAATTTACAAATACCATTAACTGATGGCTATACGATTACCAAGAAAGCAAATTTCATTCTTCTCCCTGTCCCTGCACTCTTGCTTTCAACTCTCCCTCCTCCTCACTCCCAGCCCCCCTCCTCCCAGATGTTTTCAGCTATTACATTGCTACTGTCAGATAGCTTGGTTTGTGCTATTTAAATATCTATTTTTAGTCCGATTACGTAAGTTTAGGGAGAACATATGGAAAGTGGTCTGGGAGGGCACATCACATCCCATGCCCTTTAATTATAGTACAAAATGTAAGAAAGTATTTCCAATTTACCAAAGCAGTATAAAACTGATGCATTTGCACATGCATATTAAAGTCAGAAATCTAAAACTAATGGTCACTGTGATTAAAAAGGGGTACTATCAATGTAAATAAATAAATAAAACCCAAGAACTGCCCTGTCTTATTTTCCGTACAATGCCTAAAATTAACAAAATACAGTTTTCAGGATACTGTGGGTATCACAGACAGTTTCAGAGTCTCCTTTAAGAGTAAGTTCTATCAAAGAAATCCTAACTAAAAGCTAATAAATGAAGAAAAGTGAAAGACTTAACAAATTAAGATGCATTATTTAAAGAAAAACAGAATACTGTAATTAAAAAAAAAATTCATTTAAAAATGTTAATCAATGCCAAGATACTAAAGTTGAAGTTTTTCTTTTAAAATCCAGCTCTTCTATCTAACTGATTTTGAAACAATTTAATTTCACCACACTTAATTTCACCTTACTCCTAAAAACTATTCAACAAGTATTTACTTAGAGAAACCTGTATTTGGCATCTACTTTCTGTACTATGTCAAAAGGTAGTGTCTTTATTGGACTAAAGATTTGCACCTT
The DNA here is from genome assembly GCF_000455745.1 of Alligator sinensis. NCBI lineage: Eukaryota > Metazoa > Chordata > Crocodylia > Alligatoridae > Alligator > Alligator sinensis. The sequence goes on along the minus strand of NW_005843390.1, from coordinate 159,758 downwards.
TTCAACATCTTAATTACTGGGTTCCTCTCAAAAAAGGTAGAGTAGCTATTTTTTCCCCCCTTGAAGTTTCAATATAGCAACATTTTTTCATAGCAAGAATTTGACACTGATGTTTTATTAGTCTGATTACTACCAGTACAGAACAATATGGAAGGGAAACAAACTGAAAGTATCATTTTAATGTGGATATCGGTACCACAGTTTACAGTTTTAGGTGAAAGCACACAATACTGTAGGCTATATATTTACGATTTTCATTTCATAGATACTAGGACTGGAAGGTATCTCTGGAGATCATTGGGTCCAGCCCCCTGCCCAAGGGGCAGGAAGTCAGCTGGGGTCAGATCACCCCAGCAAGATGCAAATGTTTCTTAAAGGTATCTAGAGTAGGTTCTTGCATCACTTTGGGGGGGAGTCTATTCCAGACTCTGGAGACACAGATAGTAAAGAAGTTTTTCCTTATGTCCAGCCCAAAATGGTCTTTCAGCACTTTGCTACCATTAGACCTCATCTTCTCTTGGGGTGCCCTGGTGAACAGATGTTCTCCCAGTTCCTGATGCACACCCCTTATATACTTATAGGTTGCCACCAAGTCACCCCTGAGCCTTCACTTCTCCAGACTGAGGAGTCCTATGCCTCTCAACCTCTCTTCATAAGGCCTATTTGCTTGATCTCTAATCATGTGCATGGCTCTCTTCTGGGCTCTCTCAAGTTTCTCCACATCTTTCCTAAATTGTGGAGCCCAGAATTGGATGCAGTACTCCAGCTGTGGTTTCACCAAGGCAGAGTAAAGTGGGAGGATGAGCTCTTGGGCCTTGAGATGCATCAGTAGATGTAAGCCCTCAGAGTTCTATTTGCTTTGCTGGCTGCAGCATTGCATTGGTGGCTCATGTTCATCTGGTGGTCAATCATGATCCCCAAGTCTCTTTTGGTTGTAGTGCTAGTAAGTGTAGCACTCCTGAGCCTATAAGTATGACGTGGGTTTTTTCTCCCGAGGTGGAGCACCTTGCATTTCTCCTCATTGAACGTCATCAGGCTTTGATCCACCCACCTTCCGAGCCTGTTCAGGTTGACCCAAATTGCCAGCCTATCCCCAAGTCTCTTTTGGTTGTAGTGCTAGTAAGTGTAGCACTCCTGAGCCTATAAGTATGACGTGGGTTTTTTCTCCCGAGGTGGAGCACCTTGCATTTCTCCTCATTGAACGTCATCAGGCTTTGATCCACCCACCTTCCGAGCCTGTTCAGGTTGACCCAAATTGCCAGCCTATCCTAGGGTGACTGCACTTCCCCATAATTTGGTGTTGTGTGAACTTAGCCAGTCCGCTTCTGACACCCAAATCCAGATCATTTATGAATATATTAAAGAGTACTGGTTCGAGTACTGAGCCCTGGGGAACGCCACTGGTCACCATGCGCCATGTTGACTCGGTTCCATTGACTAATCACTCTGTGTCCGACCACAGAGCCAGTTCCCCAGCGGTCAGACCACCGTTTGTTGGTGTTGTGTGAACTTAGCCAGTCCGCTTCTGACACCCAAATCCAGATCATTTATGAATATATTAAAGAGTACTGGTTCGAGTACTGAGCCCTGGGGAACGCCACTGGTCACCATGCGCCATGTTGACTCGGTTCCATTGACTAATCACTCTGTGTCCGACCACAGAGCCAGTTCCCCAGCGGTCAGACCACCGTTTGTTAAGGTTGTTGAGGCCACAATTCCCCAATTTTACCATGAGGACATCATGGGAGACCAAGTCAAGGGCTTTTTAAAAATCTAAATATATGACATCAACCTCTTCTCCTTTGTCCAGGTGATGCATCACCCAGTCATAGAAGGAAGTGAGGTTGGTCAGGCAAGACCTACCCGCAATGAAGCCATGTTGGTTCTCTCTCAAAATGTTGCTTTCCATTAGCCTGTTGTCGGTGGTTTTTTTGATGATTTTTTCCAAGATCTTTCCAGGGACAGAGGTCAAACTGATTGGCCTGCAATTCCCTGGACCCTCCTTCCTTCCTTCCTTGAAGATAGGCACCACTTTGGCCCTCTTTCAGTCTTCAGAAACCTCTCCCAAGGACCATGAGTTCTCAGATATTCTCACCATTGATCATGCTATTATGTCAGCCAACTCTTTTAGCACTCGTGTGCATTCCATCACCAGACGACTTGAGGATGTCCAGCCTCTCAAGCTGTTCCCTCACAAGATCTTCACCAATTATAGGTGTATGATTGCCCTTACCTTGGTAGTCCTGCATCCTATCACGCAGGGTGATCCCCTTGGGCTGATGGAAAACCAATGCAAAGTAATTGTTGAGGAAATTAGCTTTCTCCTGGGTATCAGTTGTCAGCTACTCCATTTGGTTCAGCAATGGTCCGATGTTGCCCTTGGTTTTTTTTCCTCTGACTTCCCACACATTTGAAAAAGGATTTTTTATTGTCCTTGATTCCTGTAGCCAGTTTGAGTTTGGCTTCAGCCTTGGCTTTTCTGGTCCACTCCCTACAATGCTGCATAATCCTCCTTTGCGGTAGTTCCTGACTTCCATCTCTTATAAGCTTCTCTTTTCAGATTCAGGAGGTCCATGAGCTCCCTATTGAGCCACAGGGGTCTCCCAGCGCTTTTGCTACCTTTCCTATGGGCCAGGATTAAGCCAACTCAATATACAAAGGGACTGCTAAACTTAATTTGTTCTTCATATTAAAATATGGGCCTTATTTTACCATTTGTAGTGACCTTTTGTGGATACCTGGACAGTTAACTAATCAGGAAGATGGGGAGTCCCCATTAAGTCTATGAAGGGTCTAAGTCACAAGAAGTACCCTCACCCATCCCAAAGTATCAACAGCTTTAAACAGAGGATTTACTATACCCCTCTCCCTTTTTAACCCTAAATTAAATGCAATTGTTCCCCATAAAACCAAAATTAGGACAAAGACATGCAAAAAATCCTGAACCGGAATCTGCAATCAAAATCAGAAATGCATGCACTTGGGTGCTTTTCAAAATGCAGAGGAATCCACAATCCCTGCTACAAAGACCCAAATCTAGACAAAATTTAAACAGGCTGGCACATATTAAAGAGGAATATTCTCAGAAAAGTTATACTCTTCAATCTGAACTATCCTACTGCTAAAGAAGAAAGCAGCATGCAAACCTTCAGCCTCCTTAAATGAAAAAAAATGCCTTTGGAAATTTGGAGATTAAGAAGTCTTCTCCAGTCCTGTATCTGACCAACTGCCCATCTCATTGCTTTCTTCCCCTACTCCTATCCCAACCATGTCTCGCATTTCCTTCCCTGTTTTACCTCTGCCCTACCTTTCTTCCTCTCAGAAATCAATTTTTCTTGTAATAAAATAGATTTTCCAAGGGTATTCTGAAAGTACGCACCAACCTGTAGCTTCCTCTGCTTTTTGAACTAAACCTAATAGCACATATTCCTAATCTTCACTGAGATAGCAATATAGATCTTAAAATGTACACTAATAAAATGCATTTTAGCCGTCTTCAGCTATAGAAACCAGCAACAGATATAGGATAGCCTACAATTTTTGAATACTATATGCTGACCTAGTTATCGAGTTATTTAATATATTGGTTTCACTTAATGAGGGAACAGGAGGAAAACAGCTGCAAGAAAAAAAAACACTCAAGGTAAGAGACCTGAAGTGCTAGCTACAAAACGCTTAAGAGACAATGCTCCAACTATTAACTTTTGAAGTCCCACCTACTGGTTCTAGACAACTTACAAAACTTTTTGACAAGCAGCCAATGGCTTGGGAAATGGATTCTTCAAGAGGTACTTGAAGAAGACTCTCCCCACAGACTCCACTCATAGGTATACAGAAAACCATGCCGAAAAGAAACAAAATTGGTGTATCCATGCTGATGCACTGCACCCCATGTGCTGCTGTGGATTGGAGTCCCATCAGCTGATGAGATTACAAGCTGTAGCAGCACCTGGGGTGCTTCCACAGATGGGAGTCTAGTCAGCTAAGCGGTCTCCTAACCATGGCAGCATGTGAGATGGTACAATGGCTGGGAGTCCCCTCAGCTGTGGGAGTCCCCTCAGGGGTGGGTTCCCAGTTACCACTGCGGTACACCCCTGCAGCTGGAAGCCCATCAGCTGACAGGGCTCCCAGCCATGGGGGCATAGCTAGGCTACACGTGCATATTTCCCATGAAATCCTCTCAGTTAAGTTGGAGAGTACTGGCCTAGACCAGGCTACAGCAAGGTGGGTTGGGAACTGGCTCAGCAGCCAATCTTAACAAGTCATAATTAATAGGGTAGCCTCATCCTGGAAGGCCGTCTCCAGTGGTGTATCCCAGGGGTCAGTGCTCAGGCCTGTGCTCTTTAACATCTTTATTAATGACCTGGATGAGGGAGTGAAAACTACAATGATTATATCTGCAGATGATACCAAGCTGTGGGGACAAGCAGGTACATCGGAGGACAGGTCAAGGATTCAGTAAGACTTTGATTTGGTCCTATGGCCTGAACAAAGCCATATGGGGTTCAACGGGGACAAATGCCAGGTTCTTCATCTGGGTAGAAAAACCCTCCCCACACCTATACAATGGGTGATGATCTACTGGCTGGCACTGCATCCAAAAGGGACCCGGGGGTGTCAATTGACCAGAGGATGAATATGAGCCGCCAGTGTGACAAAGTCACCGACAGAACAAATAAAACTCTGGTGTGCATCAGCAGGTTTCACCAACAGAGTTGCTCCTCCCCCTCTACTTGGCACTGGTGAGGCCACAGCTGGAGTACTGTGTCCAAATCTGGACACCACACTTCAAGAAGGATGTGGACAAGCTCAAAAGGGTGCAAAGGGCCACCTGCATGATCAAGAGTCTGAGGGACAGGCCCTACAGAGGAGAGATTTCGGGATCTGGGTTTGTTCAGTCCAAGCAAAAGAAGGCCAAGGTGCAACTTGATAGCCACCTACAAATATGTCAAGGGAAAACACCAGCATCTAGGAGAATAACTTTTCAGAACAAACCCCCTCCCCCCACAGGAAGACATAGACCAATGGACACAAGCTAGTTGAGGAAGTTTTGGCTGGACATAAGGAAAAACTTCTTTTCTGTACGGGTAACTAGAATCTGGAACACACTTCCAACAGAGGTGCTGCAGTCACCATCGCTGGCGGTGTTTAAGAGAAGGCTAGACAAATACCTTGTTGAGCTTGTTTGAGCCCAAATACCTCCTGCCCATGACGGGGGACCGGACTTGATGGTCTCACAGGTCCCTTCCTGTCCTTCTTTCCATGATTCCTGATAGAAGCCAGATAGAGCTAGAAAATGTGTACTAACTTAACTTCATGGCTGGATGGACTTTTTAATGGCATGACAGTTAATTTACACATGTTGCTGGCCTAAATTAATTGTGAGATCAATCCTGTAATTGTGTAACACATGTAATGTGTAGAGTTACTTCTTTACACAGAAGTAGTAAGGCCACCAGTGCAGTGTTGTGCCTGATCTCCACATGACATGCTGCAAATAGATCTAATGCTTACAAAAAACTACACCTGCAAAAGATGCTATGGAAAAGAATAATTAAGGGACCACACATGTGTGTATATGTGCGTTTATTTATTTTAAAGAGTCCCCAAAGAGTTGGTTTGGCTGAGGTGGTGGAGGTCAAATGATATAATGGGATTACAGAGTCACCAATCCAAAACTGTATAGTTTCTTGACAGAGTTTGGCTTGGTATTACTACTGTACAGTCCGCCACAGCAGGGCTAAGATCCAAAGGAGTGGAAGGAAAAAGCTAAAATATTCTAGAACCAAGGGCCAAACAAAATAGCCTGTACATAAAAAAAAACAACAAACAAACAGCCTCCTGAAGAGACACTATCCCTTGCATTTCATAGACTATACAGTCAGAGGGGACCATGTTGATATTCTAGTCCAATGGTGCTCAACTTTTTGGACCCTGAGGAAGCCCCACACACCCAGATCAGGCACCGCACTGTTCTAGCCCCTGTACGTTTAGTTTGGGCCCTGCATGCCAGGCCTTGCTAGCCAGTTTGCAGGGTTCCCCATGAGTCCAGAAATATGGCAGCAGGGAAAATTTGGTATCCCTATTCAAGTCTGACCTCTTGCATACACAGCCATAGAACTTCCATGAATTAGCTTGCGTTTATAACTAGAAATCTCTTTTTTAAAATCAAAATTGAAGTTTTCTAAACTGCCAGCATGAGGGAATGCGCTACATTGTCAAATCAAATCCAATGGCTTCCTTCAAATTACTTTCACCTTTTAAAAAGTTAAATACATACATAGAGTCACTGTAAGGTAAATAAGATTTAGAAGAGTTTTAAGTGAATTGGTCACGTGTAGCAATTTCTACCATGCTAGCCAGTCATCTATACTAGGATATATCTGGGTTCTTTGTCCCTTCAGAGGAATGGCAACCAGGTAAGACCCTTGGGTGAAGACCCCTGGAGCTACAGAGGTGCCAAAGGATAAGACTACAAGCAGTTCTCGATTTACAACAGTTCGAGTTATGACAAACCACAGTCCAGACATTTCTAAATTGACACCCAGGATTTAAAGTTCCAACGCGGGTTTCAATTTTATGACACGGGAC
>NW_005843390.1:152840-153157 GCF_000455745.1 Alligator sinensis | reverse complement strand
GCAAATACTGCCCAGCTGGGGCTGTGCCAGGTTTTGCAACCAGGGACTATGGGCAGCTGGAGAAGCTGTGACTCAGGCTGCTCCCCTGACTGCCCCCGTTGGGGAGAAGCAAATACTGCCCAGCTGGGGCTGTGCCAGGTTTTGCAACCAGGGACTATGGGCAGCTGGAGAAGCTGTGACTCAGGCTGCTCCCCTGACTGCCCCCGTTGGGGAGAAGGGGGCAGAGCCGGGTGGCTGTGGGAGAAGCCGTGGCTCATTCAGTGGCTCCTACCGCTGGTCATGGGGCATGGGGGAAGAACAGGACTTGTGAACTCAGA
>NW_005843390.1:143833-152819 GCF_000455745.1 Alligator sinensis | reverse complement strand
GTCAGGGAAGATCTGCAGGCATGTGACTTCCCCCCTCCCCATTCCCTTCCAGATACATGGCTGGAGCAGCAGGGAGCTACTCCTCTGAGTCATTTGCAGGGCAGCTCCTTTAAGAAGCTCCTTGGACACTTCCTTTAACAAAGCAGCCAAGTCTCCAGCCAAGAACCCTTCAGAAAGTCCGGCAAAGTCACCTCAAAGAAGTCCTTCCAAATAAATGTTTGCTATTTACAATATAAATACATAAATAAATACATATAGACAAGTAATACAGCTAGAATTATTTATTTTATATAAATTGAGTACTATACAAAATTCTGGATTATTTTTGGTGAAAATTGAGCAATCGGGCCTTGGTTCAGGAACCAATCCCCCACTTAAAACATCACTTCCAATGGGAAAAATTGGTTTCGAGTTACAATGTTTCGACTTAAGACATGGTTTTCAGGAACTAGTTGGTGTCGTAAGTCCGAGGACTGCTTGTATAAGCTGATTTTCTTATTAGAAATCAAGCATCTTGTGGGCAGAACAGAAATAAAAATAAGCAGTCTGGCAGACTGATAACTGTGAACTAGTCCATAGGATCCAAAAAGGTACTAAAGCAAAGTAGCCATTTGCAAGTTGAAATTGATAACGGCATTAAAACAAAGAACAGGGATTCAGCTTCAAATTCCTCTGTGATTAAATAGTAAGAATTAAAAATCTGATTCTCCCAACTCTAGAGAGACTGGCTCCAACCTCTCAGGCGTAGAAAGGCATTTATCTTTCACTTCAATATTTCTTATGAGAAAGGACTTGAAGAGGAACAAAGAAGGGGCTTGAAATGAGATGGAAGATTCCTTGATTAGGATCTGGAATATCAACTAGTCCAAGGCTATGCCTGGCAAAGCTTACTGAAACAAACCAAATAAGAGAGTACAGGAGGATCTTTATGTACTCCTTAGACATTTGATAATGGCAAATTTATTCTGCTCGTCAGCTCAGGTTGTGGGACAGCTGAGCAAGTAGCAAAGAAGATAAACTTGTGTGAAGTATCTGCCTCTTCCTCAGAAAGTCTTATTAATTTGTTGCTGTTGTAAGGAGGCATCAGAAAAGGCTGCTAAAAGGCTGCTGTCTCTGAGTCTGGACTCTCTCTCTCTCTTTAGGTGTCAGGTGGGGGGGGGGGGGGGGGGGGGGGGGAAAATTGGGCCTGTGGAGCTCCCCATGATTTGGGAAATTTGGTAGCAGGAGCAGTTGCAATTAATACTACCATTCCTCCCTACTGCTAAATTCCCTGAGCCCTGCACAGCCAGACTGGGGCCAGGCCAAGCCCCCCACTTCCTCCTCCTCCACTCCTACCTCCCTCAGCCAGATCAGGACCAAGTCACCTTCCCCACCCCACCCCCCAAGACAGATGAGGGCTGGGCCACACCCCCTTTCCCTGAAGTTTTTCCTGAATAGGGGCTGGGCCAGGCCATGTCTTCTTCCAGACACATAGTTCAGGTTGGGCCAGGATCCCTTTTTTCTCCCATGCCACTGGATCATAGCCAAGCTGTCCCCTCATCCCCCTCTGCATGGCCAGATCGAGCTCCACTGCACCCACCCCACGTACCAGATTGGGACCTCAAGTCAGATCTGATCCACGGCCAGACTGGGTGTTGCTGATCTGGCCCGCAGGGCAAAAAGGTTGAGCACCACACAACTGGGACCATACTAAGGGCATTTATTAAGCTTTAAAACATGTAGACACTTATGTTTCAACTCATGCTGAGTGCTCTCTGAACATCTCAGAAGTCACAAGCCACCTCAGGCAAGGATTAATTCTGGGCTGTGCTATCTAGCTTGTGTTAGGATAACTTCAGTCTGATCCACGGAGATAAAACAAGCAATTTGCAGTTTTCCAGGATCCAAGCATGAACAACTGGTTCCTCCCAAGACTGCTGCTGCCTACAAATGGTGACCGCCGCATTGGTGGCAAGTGGGGACCACCCACAGACACCAGCAGTGGGGGGAGGAAATGGCAAATAGCAAGTGGGGACCCCCTGCAGAAGCCAGTGTTGGGTTGGGGCGGGGGGGGTGGCAAGTGGCAACTGCCCACAAAAGCTGGCCTTGGTGAGACCAAAAGCTGGCATCTGAGGGGGAAGAGCACGTGCCCCCACTGTGCCTCCCCCTACAAGTCACCTATGCATCCAAGGATGCACTGCTTCCAGCACTGTACCCCTCCCCCAGCCAGGATAGAGCCCAGGTATCCTCATTTATAGCCACATCCCTAATTAGGAGCCCACTAATAGCCAGAAATGCTGTTAGCCCTTAAGCATGCGATTGCTAACAGCACATTCCAATTTTAACACCAATTACACTTAGACCATAATAAATCTGTGGCATATTAATGTTTAACTTCTCCCACAGATGCCTGGCACGAGGAGAATCTTTTCAGTAGATAGCCATGCTCAGTTCTCATTGCCATGTTAGATAGCTACAGAAATGTTTGGGCTTCAGACATAGGAGGTTTCATTTCCTCTTGAAGTGATCTGTCCACCAGACTAGACAGCTTGTTCTAATAATTTGATAGCTACTCATTTGAAAGTGTTTAATAGATCTTCTGGTTAAACAAGTCCACTTTTAAAAAGATGGGGAGGAACAGACCCTCTTCTCATGAAGGGAGAATTTGGGGGACTATTGTGCTTTGATCAGTTCTCAGCTGCTTGTACAATAAAGGAATGCATGAATAGGACCATTAATAAAGGTACCCTTTGTCCCATTCCCAACACTACTACTCCCAAGTTCTTTTGCTAACTAGAATGAAAGCAGGCATGGGCTAAATCACAATGACAAGATTAAGCCCAGGGAAGATATTTCATAGACATTAAGGCTGAAAGGGACCTTGTATGATCATTGGGCCCAGCTCCCTGCCCAAGGGGCAGGAAGTCAGCGAGGGTCAAAGAACCCCAACAAGATAAGTGTCCAACTGTTTCTTGAAAAAGTGTCCAGAGTAGGTGCTTGCACCACCTCTGGGGGGAGTTTGTTCCAGGCCTTGAGGGCTCAGACAGTAGGAAGTTTTTCCTTACGTCCAGCCTAAAACAGTCTTGGAGGAGTTTGTGACCACTGGTCCTTGCCATCCCCTGGGGTATTCTAGTGAACAGGTATTCCTCCAGATCCTGATGCACACCCCTTAATGTACTTATAGGCTGCCACCAAGCCACTCCTAAGCCTGCGCTTCTCCAGGCTGAAGAGTCCCACAGCTCGCAGCCTCTCTTCATAAGGCCTGTTCATGCCCTCTGATCATGTGCATGGCTCTCCTCTGGACTCTCCCAAGCTTCTCCACATCCTTCCTAAATTGTGGAGCTCAGAATCGGATGCAGTACTCCAGTCCTGGGTCTTGCTCAAGATGCATTGGTTGATGCAATGCCAGAGTTTTGTTAGCTTAGTCAGCTGCAGTATTGCATTGGTGGCTCATGTTCATCTTGTGGTCAATCATGACCCCCAAGTCTCTTTCAGTCATGGTGCTAGCAAGTGTAGCATTGCTGAGACTAAGTGTGATGCGGGTTTTTATTCCCAAGGTGGAGCACCTTGCATTTCTCTGTATTGAATGCCATCAGGTTTTCATTTGCCCACCTTGCAATCCTATTGAGATTAGCCTGGATCACCAGCCTATCCTCAAGTGCAGAGAGACTTCCCCAAAGTTTGGTGTCATCAGGGAACTTTGCCAGTCTGCTTTTGACACCAGTGTCCAGACCGTTTATGAAGACATTAAAGAGTACAGGTCCAAGAACAGAGCACTGGGGGACACCACTAGTCACCAAGTGTCATGTTGATTTGGTTCCATCAACTACCACTGTCTGGGTCCAACCTCGAAGCCAGTCCTCCAGTCATGAGACTGTGGAGTAGTCAAGGCCACAGTTGCCCAATTTTTCTTTGAGGACATTATGGGACACCAGGTCAAAGGCTTTTTTAAAGTCCAAATATATGACATCAACCTCTTCCCTTTTGTCCAGGTGATACATCACCTCGCCATAGAAGGAAATGAGATTGGTCAAACAAGACCTACCCACAACAAACCCATGCTGGCTGTCCCTCAGAATGTTGCCTTCTGTTAGCCTATCAGGAATAGTTTCTTTGATATTTTTTTCCCAAATTCTTCCCAGGGATTGAAGTCAAACCAATTGGCCTGTAGTTTCCCAGGTCTTCTTTCATCCCTTTCTTGAAGATGGACACCACACTGTCCCTCTTCCAATCTTCAGGTACTTTGCCCGAGCACCATGAGTTCTCAAATATCCTTGCCAGTGGCTGCGCTATGTCTGCCAGTTCCTTTAGCACTCTTGGGTGCAATTTATCCAGAACAGCTGGTTTATGGGAGTCCAGCCTCTCAAGATGCTCCCTCACAAGATCCACACCAACGGTGGGCATATATTCATCTGCACCCTGGTCATCCCACATCGTTAGGCAGGGTGGTCCCTTTGAGCTAGTGAAAAACCGATGCAAAGTAATCATTAAGCAGATTGGCTTTTTCCTGAGTGTCTGTAGTCAGCTGCCCCAGTTGGTTTAGCAGGGGTCCAATGTTGCCCTTGTTTTTCTTTCAACTCCCCACATATCTGAAGAAGAGCTTTTTATTGTCTTTGATTAGTGTAGCCAGATGGAGTTCAGTTGCAGCCTTGGCTTTGCTATTTCACCCCCTGCAGGTGCAGGTCAGTGCAGTATACTCCTCCTTCGTGGCGTTTCCTGTCCTCCATCCATTATACACCTCTCTTTTTAGACATAGGGAGGTCCATGAGTTCCCTGTTGAGCCAGGGGGGTTGTTGAGCCCTTTTACCTCCTTTCCTATGGGTGGGGATGGACTCCCCTTGTGCTTCTAGGATCACTTCCTTAAGAAGCAACCACTTATCATGAACTCCCCTTCCTGTGAAATCATGGCTTCTCAGGGCCTCAAGAACAAGCCTCCTGAACTTATGAAAAAAAGTCAGCCTTCCTAAAGTCAAGGACTTCTGCATTGATGGCTGACTTGCTGGCTTTGCACTGGATAGTGAAAGCAATCAACTCGTGGTCACTGTCACCCAGCTCCCTTCAATTCTTAGGTCGCCAATTAGATCGTCCCCTTTGGCCAGTACCTGAAGGGTTGATGGTCTTGTTCAAAGACCAGAGGAATATTTAAAAAATGCTGGGTGCTCTTAGTCTGGTGAGCAATGGTCATTCCCACCATCAAGTTTTACCCTCTGATAGCCGATGGTGAACTAGGTGAAGAGCCTGGAGAGGCTTTTTTCTGGGTGAAATCTGGCTCTTGAGGTGGTAGAGGTCACTATTGACCAGTAGCACTAGGTTAGTATACATACAGGAAGCCACACAGAAGACATCAAGTACAGCAAGTCCTGTGTGACCCTGATCTTTTAACGTCTGACACAATGAACCCTGGACATGCTTGGTCCCAGGTTCTTCTGCCTCATTTCTTCAGTGTATGGCACAGTAAGCAGAGAAAAACCACTTCGTTAGGGCCTTGGGCAGGAGATGCCCCAGCAGGTGTACTAGGCTTTAGGCAAGAAGATCCCAGGGCTGGCCCAATAAGATCGAGTACCTGGGGGTACAGTAATATCTTGAGGCATGCAAAAAAAGTGAGTGCTGAGCCTACAGAGAAGCTACCCAGAACCATGACAACTGACACACAACGTAGCAAACCGTAATAGGTCAATAATTCAAGGAGTAATACATATGGCATGACAAAGCAGATGAGGCACAGAAATGCTCATCATGAAGAGACAGAAGTCATAAGGATGCATTTTAAAACTGGACAGCCCAGCATGCATCATGTCTGATATGCTCCCTGGAATGGAAAAAGGGGAAGAATGAGGAAAAAGAAAACCTAGCTACCCAGAGCTGATCTGAGGAGGGTGTGGGGCCTGGGCCAAATCAGCCCATGTGAGGCCCCGCCCCGATCCAACGGGCTCCAGACCCAAAGAAGCCGCTGCTGCCATTGGCAGCAAGGGGGGGGGCAGGCTAAGCAAGTGGCTGGACAAGCCACCACTGCCCCACCCTACTCCTTGGGGCCCCCCTGAAGTGTGGGGCCCAAGGCAGTCGCCCCCAATTCGCACCCCCTAGGGACAGCTCTGTAGTTACCTATAAAGTATGTATATTTGGTATGGCAATGGACACAAGTTAATTAAAAGCTAAACTAATTAATTTAGTGCCTGTTATAATTAGTAATAACTAAATAGCAAGGGACACTGATAGCGGAGAAAATTCTCTCTCAGCTCCTGTAATGAGACAAAACTACATGACAGAGGCCAGCTCTATCTTTTCGGGTCTTGGCTAAAGAACAGTGTCAGAGTGCCCTCGCGCCTACTATTCAGAAAAAGTCTTTCCTGTGTGGCACTCATGGGCTTTCAAAAGTGGACTCAGTAGGAAAAGTCACTCAGATAACCAGAAAGATGAGTTTAAAAAGGAACATTCTAGAGCAGGGGAGAGAGGTAGTTAGACAAGTTGGTCTGATGTCAGACTATTAGCAGCGAATACATGCACACACATTTAAGCTAAAGCATGATGCAGTAACAAGAATAAATGGGTACACATTGTACATAAACTAGGGGTGCATCAATATATCAGTTGGGTATTGAACAGCACCAATAAAAGGAGAAATTACACTATCAGCAATTGGCTTTTCCTGGTCATTGTAGCCAATAATCATGGCCATGTGCCTAGAGCACGCTGGCAAGCATAGTCCAGTTGCTGCACCCTTCCACCAGCCCAAGCCTGTGGCAGATTACAGGTCGTGGTGAGCAGTGGGAGAGGGAGAGGAAAGGGGCACAGGGCGCCATGCTCAGCAACGAAGGTGCCATTACCGATAAAGGTGCACCAACTGCTGATACAATACGGACCATCGATAAAAAAGGACAATAGACATTACTGGAAATTGGCTTTTTTTTTTTTGGCTGATGTGGCTGATAATGTCACTGATAAGTGCTGTGTGCATACACGCAGCCACAGCACGCACATGGCCAGGAATGCAGGCCAACAGCATGGAGACCAGTGTCCGTCCAGCAGTCTGGAGACCAGCATCTAGCTGGTTAGTCTGGGGGAGGTGGCAGATCCTCCCCTCACTGTGGGGGCCTCAAAGTGGGGGTAGGACAGGGGCAGGCACTGCCCAGCCAGGGCAAGACATGGGCCGGAGCCAGGGGCAGCTTATTCAGGTGGCACAGGGAGAAAGGCAGCTTCCCACCTTGCACACACCCCTGGGTGAGGCATGCAGGGCATGTGCCCCCCCCCAGATTTGTGCACAGGGCAAGGGCGGGCAGTGCTAGGAAGGTGCGCTACATCAAGTTTTGGTGTGGCTGTAGCCCATCCTACAGCCTCCCTCCTAGCCCTGAGCACAGCCCCTGCTGGGAAGAAGCCAGCACAGCTCCCAGCCTGCAGGCAACCCGCCCTTGCCCTGTGCACAAACCCAGGGGGACACAAGCCCCATGCCTCCTTCAGGGTGTGCACAGCAGTGGGAACCAAACCCCCTGTATGAGCCACCTGTGGCTCCATCTTGCCTGCCCCATGCCTACTTCCTCCCTCACTTGGGGGCTTCAATTGGCTTCCCCCACACACTGCTTCCTTCCCTCACACCCCTCCCCATCCCCCACAGACTTACTGGCCAGACGCTGGTCTCCAAGTTGCCAGGTTGCATACTGGCAATCAGATTAGCATCAGCCAATATGGCTAGTTAATAAGTTGACCATTGGTATTGGCCTCCCAAAAAAATCTTTACTGGTGCACCCCTAATTACTGGCTCCTGTCACTGCCATGGCAATGCCATATTCACAGCAAGGGCCAGAGTACCAGGGCTCCTGCAGAGATGGTGGGCTGCATGGGGGTGGGGTAAAGCCATGTGCAAGGGACATTGCACTTTACCGGGCACATCTGCAAAAGCAGCTTTTCCCCAGAGGCTGTGGGAGCTCAGCTGTGCAGGGCCTACCAGTGCCGAGGCAGCAGCATATCCTGGGGCTCCAAACGTGCCCAGCGCTGCTGTCCATGAAAGACTCTACCCCACCTGCCAGGGACCGCAGCACAGGCTGTAGGTAGGAACCGTGGGCAAGGTACATGGGAATAAGGCAGTCTCTGCCTTCCTCAGAGGGCCAGAGCAGGCAGGAGGTGCGAGTGCATGCATGCACGTACGTTAGATGTAAAAACAAACAAGAAAGGTTCACGTATGTCAGTAGTTTAAAAATGCCGTACACCATTACTAAATAATCAGTTATCAGATCAGCATTCGCCGATATAGTTAGTTAATCATCATCTATCAGTATCAGCAGACCCCCAATAAACACACTTACGTTGGAAATTCCAAGGTGCCTAATCAAAGATATTCTACACAGCCTTCCAGGGACACCTTGGGGAAGTCAGGCTGGATACCAAGTGAGGTCTGAACACCATGAAATGGAATTGAGGAGATATCCTGCGACAGCAGGGGACAAAATTCCGTGACCTGGAAGTTCTTGTCACTCCTATGTTGCTGATCAACTCCCAAAAAACTTGCTTGGGAAGTGTTAAAAGCCAAGAAATAGTTTGCAAGTTCTGGCAGCTCTACAACAGTGGTTCACCAACTTTTTGGATGGATGGATCACTGTCAGCCTTCAAATCTCAAGGACTATTATACACCCTTATCAGATGCATACACAGTTAGTCCAATAAAAGCAGTCATCAGAAGCACCTCACTGCTTACATAGTTTCTGAACAACCACATCTACAGGCTTGCTTTTTTTTTTATTGGAGTAAGAAAACTTCACACACTGTTCATGGATTGGTAAGAGAAGAAAGGCATCATTCTACTAATATATTTTACATGTTTTGTATAAATACAAATAAGCATGTATTGAAATCACTTTACATTAAATTTGGTACCAAATATGCACTACCAGGAGATACTGCACCAAATAACCATGCTATCCTATGACAGGATAGTTCTAGGATTAGAGCTATTTATTATCATCGTGAAAGGAAGCTAGTTCCTTTAGACTGCTCTTGCCTTCACTCACGTCAAGTA
>NW_005843390.1:126791-143802 GCF_000455745.1 Alligator sinensis | reverse complement strand
CCTGCTGAAATTAAATGGGACCACTTTCTTTAGTCAGACTTGTAACAAGCAGTGTTTGCACCCTGGGCAAGCCCTGTGGAAGACTGGTTGAAGAGGTATGTTTCAAAGAACAGGGAGAACAGTGCAGGAGTGTTATCCATTCCAGGAGCTCCCCCAAAAATAGTTCCTGGCTGCTGCCGCCACCACCACCACCCTGCATGCTTTGCCCATCCCCACTGCAAGAGTAACACCACAAAGCTGCTCTCACTGGAGGCATGGACTCTAGAGGCGATAGACAAATTCTGGCACCTCTCAGTTGGCATCTGGTGCTCCTTTCACTCACCCCTAATTATGCTACTGTGTAATCACATTCTGTAATAAGTGATAGAATTGTACCTTAATGTTTGCTTGAAAGACATGTATAGCAGCAGCAGAGCCAAGGACTGTTTGGGTAAGGCTACCAGCAGCCCATCCTCATCAAGCCTCCCACACTCCTGGAACTGAGCCCCCTCACCTGCTCTCCCCCAGGGCTTGTCCACATCCCTCCTTGCTAAAATAACTGAATACAAACACTGACCACATCTTGTGTTTGACAAATAAAGACCAATTATAAATGTCCAATTTCTACAGATTTCAACTGTTTTAATAAACTACTGAAATCTGGTCATAAAGTTCTGAAGTAAGGTGGTCCCTTTAGACTCCTGTCTAAAAAAAAAAAAAAAAAAAAAAAAAAAAAAAAAAAAGGGAGAGAAATGTTTCCTCAGTCTTTGGGATATTATTTTTAGCTTCACTAAATGGCAGCTGCCTGCCCAGAGTCACACGCAGATCTGTGAGTAAGTGCATTGTATAGCACTTCAATGGCACACAATTCAATGGACTTCCACCTAAGCAACAGGAATGTTGCACAGGCTTTAGAGAAGGATGCAATATAAGCACAATCTTTAAACCAATGTTAGCTGTATTTTGTGTTTCACTGTGCACTTTCAATGCGTTTTCAATCATATGTACGAGATGTTTTATTTAAAAAAGATTTTTGCAGCACCAGTGCAAGAAAAAAAAAAATCTGTATCTTCTCTTCCAAAAAGTTATTAAAATTCAGAATAGTACATTTGGATAATATCTGTGCAAGATAAGAAGAAACTAGGATTAATTGTGCTGCTTATCATCAATTTATCCCTGAGAAACAAATGTTATTTATCAAAGTGATTCTTCTGGAGAGGTTTATTATTAAATTTTATATAGCGATCCGACTTGGCAGGGCTGGTGGGAATAACATGGACTTTACTCACTAAATACTGACAATAGGCTGAAGTCCACATACGTAAGCAGACCTGTGAAATCCCAGAGATCCAAGTCACTGAAATCAAAAAGGTTTTTCATTTGCTGAAGGAAGATTGCTGCCCCCTGCTCTTGGAGTGCCTTGTCCAATCTAGTTTGGAAATCTTCAAATTAACAAGTTTTCCACCATTAGATTTACAAAACCTAGTTGATCTCACCAGGTCAACACAGTACGGTATTGTGCTATTAATGCTAGCATGTTTCACAGTAGTGCACGGACTGGAAGAAACTTTTGTCATCGTGAAATTCAGCCCCCTCCTTTGGTGGGACCTTAAGGTTATGGAAGAAGGGGAATTTTATGTAAAAAAAATAAAATAATAATAATAATAATAATAATAATAATAATAATAATAAAATCATGCTCCATAGTAGCAGCAATAGGTTTGGTCCCCCTCCTCCGCCCCCGTTTGGGGTTTTTTGTTGTTGTTGTTTTTGTTTGTTTTTTTTTTACCCTCAATACTCTAACTAAAAGCTGTTTATTAACCCCAGTGCTCCAATATTTAGGAAGCTTTTCATTTCCAGCCTAGATTTATGGTCAGATTATACCCATTTGTTCCTGTGTTACTGTTCTCCTTTAGCTTAAAACAGCTTTTACTGACTTCGTATTTACCATGATGCATTTATAAGCACAGTCATATCTTCTTTCAGCCTTGGTTTTCCAGACAGACAAAGCTCTAACACACAAGGAAATAACTGAAAGACTGATCATTTCCTTGAGCATCCTAGATCTTCTCCCTGTACCCATGTCAGTTTGAGTTGGTCTTTTTGAAGATGAGTAAATTGTACACAGGGGAAGAAAGAGATGCTTCCCTACTTCTACTGAAAATAACTCTGGATGTATCCTAGGAACACACTGGCCTTTCATAGGCAGAGTCAGCTGTTACCAATAAGTGTACCAACATCCTCCTAAATCCTCCATTTCTAGTTAAAGAGCTCCTTGTTCCCACCCAACTATAGGCCTTCTTCAGAACAAGCAAAATGTCAAGGGACCAGAATCAGGAAGCTGCAAGTCAGCCTAGGTTCATGAAGCCCAAGCCAAGCAGCAGAGATCACATTAAAGGTCAGGAGTTGGATTCAGGAATGACCTAGGGACAAATAAAAAGAGCAGGAACTAGGGTCAGGGCAACGTGATGGGTCTGCAAGTTCACCAAAAGCCTTGCGATGAAGACAGTTTGCCAAATTTCCTCCTCTTAAGGAATGCTGTTGCTTGAGAAACCAGAAAGAGTTGAGAGGAGCCTGCTTATCCAGTGAATAGTGAAGTGCTTGATACTGGCAGCAGGATCCAGATTTTTTTCCTGCAACAGAAGAGAAATGGACTAGTACCTTACTGCTTCTCGTGTAAAAAAAAAAAAAAAAAACCAAACAAAAAAGTTAGCGATTTGGGTGATCATCTCTTGAGACAGCAAATCCAAACCCTGCAACAAAAAACTTGGGCTATCAAGATCTAGCTGCCATAAGGAACATTTGAGAACCAGGTCAAGAAGTTTCTGCTGTTTAACAGTTACATAAAGAATGTAAAAATGAGTTCAGGACCCTTGTGGAAGTAGTAATCAAAACAAAAGATTAAGTTTAGGTTGTGGCAAAACTGGCTGTGGTACAGAATGGTTTATTGGAATCCTGAAGCAAAAGATTAAAAAAAGATGAATTTGATTATGCAATTAAAAGCAGCCAAGAAACAAAAGATTCTACTTTCTGGAAGAATAAACTCCTTAAAAAGATTTGATATTTTTGTTCAATACTACATTCAGTATTAGCAGTAAAGAAACATTTGTTGTTCCAGTCATGCCATTTCTTGAGTACAGGTTGACAAAACCTTGGTAACTTGAATTCATTGCTAGACAGAATGAATTCTCATAGACCCAGTTTGAACAACCTCTTATCTAGTGCCATGAGCAACCTGTAAAGAATCAAACTCAGAATGGTTATCATCCACGGAGAGAACAAATCGAACCATGAAGTACTGTACTCTAGACCACTCTCTACCTTCTAATGGCCCCTTTCTTCTTGCCTCATTTAATATCATGCAGCACTCACCCCAGCCTGCCCAAAAGGAAGCCACCAGCTAGAAACGTGTACGCATACCAAACTCTTCTTTTGACAATGCCCCTGAAGGCAAAACTCCCCCAAAATGGTTTTGCCTGTTTGACTAGTTTTCATTAGTTTCTTGGTATTTCAACCCCCAGGAGATGAATCACCACAACTCAGTACCTCTCAAGTCCATTTACAATGCTCCCAATGGCAACATGCAGTCATTCAAGCTTTTGCTTTCAAGTCAAACTTGGACCAACACATCTGGTACTATGCATGTAACTATGTATGCATAACACTATAATGCATACCATGTAATGTAAAGTTTCTTCTGGAACATTTGCTACTAAATTACTGCTTCACTGCCCTGCTGTATTATTTCCGAACCTGTAGACACCAATCAATCAGCAATTCTAAACCAGGGTGCCACATCCTGGGATGTCTTGAGATCCTTTCAGGAGTGTCACAGCATGCGCCACACAATGTTAGTACTGCTAGGTTTATAAAAGTGATTCACAAGATAAACCCAGCAATTTCAAATAGAAATCCACAGCTGCATCCATAGACTACTCTATTATTTTTCTATAAATCAAAAACAAACTTAAAACTAAGCAAGCATTTTCTGAAGGGTGCCTCAAGTCTATGCAGGAATATATGCCTGGAGTCTAAAAAGGCTGAGAACCACTGCTTTTAACTAGTGACAGAAGTATCCACGTTTTGTGAATAAAGATGACATTTTCTTCCTACCTCCCTATCCCATAAGCTTGTTAAGACATGTTTAACTACACAATAGGCACTATAATTCATACTTCAATACATACTATACTATGCATCTATTTAAGAAGCCTGTTGAGAGACGTGTGACATTCCAGGTTCATTAAAGTTAACTTGATTTAAAAAAAAAAAAAAAAACAAAAAAACAAACAAACAAACAAAAAAAAACCACACACTATTAACAAAAAACAAACCTTTACAGTATCACTTTTTCCAAAGGGCTCATTCAATGTACACAATGGGCTACAATCTCTGAATAATTTATGCAATATTATCTTATCTTCTTCATTCAATATGCATTTTACCCCATACCATAATTCTGTATTAAGTGAATTTTGCATTAAGTTCTCATTTGTCAAACACTATAGTCCCTTGATATTTCCACATACTCCGCTTCATAACACCCTATTTTAAACAATAGGGGATTGAAGCAAAGGATCCTAGGTCCAAAACGGTAAGTGCGCACTAATTTTGGGCACTCAGCTTAAGAAATGTAGTGGTCTCATACATCAATCAAGGCTTTTTAAAGAGTTTACGTGTTCATAATATAACTCATTAACTGCAGTTAGTTTTGAGTTCAGAGAACTTCAAGATCAGGCCCCTTGTGGTTCAAGATTAGCATTCATAGGTTCATAGATGTAGGGCTGGAAGGGGCCTTAGCAGATCATCTAGTCCGACCCCCTGTCCGGCAGGAACGAATACTGGGCTCATATGACACCAGCTAGGTAATTGTCAAGCCTCCTTTTAAAGACCCCCAAGGTGGTGCTGGCTCCTACTTCGCCTGGAAGCTGGTTCCAGATCCTGACTGTGAAGTAGTGCTTCCTGATATCTAGCCAGAAAAAGTGTGTTATATAACATTAGTCAGGCAGGTTACAAAGACTACATGAGCTTGGAGTGGAATAAGCATGTCTCTCCAGGAGAAAAAACACAAACAAACAGAAAACTCTTGGCCAAAACCTAGTGTCATGACCCAAAGGCATGATTTTGTGTGTGCTTCGGCACCAGAATTATCCCCGCCAGGTTACAGCTTCGTTGCATGGGAGAGTTTCCTATTGCAGAGGAGAACCCCGGTGCAGGGACTAGTTTCCCACCTCTTTGCAGCTTCTTTTGCAGGGTGCATTGCTCAAATTGCAAGAGAAATGCACGGTGCAAAAGAGTCCCCACCACCCACATGCAAATTCGTTCCCCGCTATTGGCTAGTTTTAAATTATTCCCACGTGGCGGCTAACAATTGGCCTGTTAGCCGTATAAGAGGCTTGAGCAGTTTCCGCCCAAGCCGAAGAGGACTCCACATCCATCTCGTGGGGACTCTGGATACACGGCAGGGTAATAGAAACCCTGTGTGAGATTCAGAGGAGCTTGGCGACCTGATCCATCGCCCACCTCTTCCCGCCTTCGAGCGCAAATTTTATAAGACGTATCTCCGATTCCGATTTTGGTGGCGCGCTCACCCAGAGCATCCGGAGCTCTGTTCCGTGGAGCCTAGCAAACTCCACGCGACCGTCCATGTTGTCTGTGTCTGTAACCGCAACTCAAGCAAGTTTTCCAGCCTACACCACTGCCACCTCGGTGTAAGTAAACAATCTTTAAAACTACCACTAAGCGTTTGTGCCTAATTCCAGCTCGTCTCCCTCCCTCTCCGATCCAGCGTGCCTGGGCTGCTGGCCACAGCCCGCGTGCAGCACGAAAAAGGGCTCGGGTCGCTCCCAGCCCATACACCTAGCAGATCTTATACTCACAGGAATTTGATGTGGCTGTCCCTTAAAATACCTTTGATTTTGTGGCATTTACTGAAGATAAGATGTACGTGGTTCTCTCTAAATGGGTTTATCTGGAAAAAATAGCGCAAAAAAATCTAACCTGCGACATCTTAAAAAAGAAAGCAGGGAGGTGAAAATATATAAATGAAGTCAGAACCCATCTTAAACAGAAGTTTTGTGCAAGATTTGAGAATAACCCTTTCTGGGATAGGTGTACAGCAGACTACAGGATCAAAAAGATAACAGATAGGAAGCCTAGATTAGCCTCCTGTGAAGCTGGCAAGCAAGTTCACTTGAAGGTACCCTCAATGCCAGAAGGACACCCTGGAGAAGTCTTTTAGAACTACTGGAGGCTTTCTAAACATTTCTGCCCAAATAGTCTCTCACTGTGCTCTGAAGAAAAGGGGAGATGTAGGGCTATTGGGGTCATGTGGTAACAAAACACAACTGTCACCACTTTCTGACAGAAGAGTTGGGTCTCTTTTGGCCGGTGATGTAGTCTATTACCACGGCTGTCATGAGCATGTTTTATGTTAAATCCCCAAATAAGGCAAGAAAGCTTTGCATTTCTGTCTCAGTCCCCACCCACCCCACCCAAAGGAAATATGTAAGGTGGCCTCCAGCTGATGATTATGTGATCAATAAATCAAGAAATTACCTCTGCATAAAGATTTCTGACTACAATCTGCTGGCAAAAGAAACAGCTAGATTCTTATGTCAAACTGATATATTCCTGAAACACCAGGGTTGTAGGTAGCCAAGAGAGGGTCTCCCATATTCCTCCTTCCTCAGGGTTTCAAGGACTTCTGCTGTGGGCAGTACTTAAACGGCTGTCTCCGAGGGCAAGAAGGAATTTTAGGAATTTCTTCTTTGGAGCTGGGACACAAGCCCAAGACCTCAATGAGACTTGTATCTTAAAAAGGTTAGAGTGGCCATTATCCATACCATTGCTGAAAAACCTTGCTATTCTTAATGAACAATCCTTGATCTTTATCTGGACAGCACGTGGAACTCCCAGTGCTCGCAGACAGAAAGACCCCTCATAGTCACGACAGTCAGACTGTTATGCAGGATCAAGTACACCGAGTGCCACTTAAACCATATACTAGTCCAATGTAATATGGCTTTTCAAGCTTCTCCAGCTGATCTTTAAGGATCTGCTTCCTAATACTGGAAGTTCTGTTCCCCAGAAATTTTACTACTCTAATCTGAACAGTGTTGAAGATGATATCCAACTTTCTTGGGCTTCTTCCTAAGGAGTTAGCTTTTGCTTAGCCTAGGGCAATGGTAGGGAGTTATTTGGGTCCACTGGCCACACAAGCAGTTCTGGGGAGCTGCCACGGGCTGGACAGCACCCCCTTCCACACCTCTTTCCTCCACAAGAGCCCAGACCCCATGCACCCTGCAGTTCCTCTCTGCCACTGCCAACAGCGCATGGCCCCTGGCCTTCCCCACACCCGCTCCAGACTCGCACTGGCAAGAGCAGACTAGCCAGAACCCATGTGCACAGCCCCAACCCATCCCACACCTGCTCCAGACTACCCACCCACACCAAGCAGAAGCTGCTGCTTGGCCTGAGGGAAGAGTGGCCGCTCTCCCTTGCTGCTACTGGGCCCTTCTTGCTGTAGCGGCCCAGAACTTGTGCCCAGGCTGCCATGCAACTCCTCTCTGCCACCACCACTGCCACTTCAAAGCCACCCAGCAGAACAGCAGAGAGTAGCCACAGGGCAGCCCAGGCATGGGCTCAGGGCAGCTGCAGCAAGGAGGACCAAGCTGCAGCAAAGGGGTGGGGCTGCTTTTCCCTTGCACCAAGCAACAGCTTCTGCCTGGCTGCCCACTGCTCAGTGTGGGCAAGCGAGTCTGGAGCAGGTACAGGGCAGGCTGGGGTCAGGGATGCGAGTGCAGGTTCCAGCTGGTCCACTCCACCAAGCTGAGTCTGGAGCAGGCATGGGCTGGGCTGGGTTCAGGATTGTGTGCGTGTGGGGGGGCCCTGCCAATACCATGGGGCTAGGCCCAGTGGCAGCCGCCGCAGCCCGAAGGGGGCGCGACGCCCCCGAGAGGGCCCTGCCACTGCATCCTAGAAAAGGTAGTACAGCTGTGAAGGGCTCTTGAGAAGGATGTAGCTGCTTATCTAGCAAGGATGACTGTAGATTAAGCCAACTGCCTAGAAGGATGCAACAGCTTTGTACTCTCAATGCAGTACCCCATTCCCACTTTAGCAAGAATAAGTGCCATGAAGGGGACAGGCAACTGTGCAGCTACATGTTGCCTGGTTTCCTGGGCAGCTGCCAGCCAGGTCAGTCTTTTCCAGGCCAGATTTGCACAAGACTTGAGGAGGCTGTAAGACCAGAACGCTGTAGCCAAGAACACAATATACAGGTTGAAACTCTCATTCCAGGACTTGAGCTCAGGGGAGCAAGAAGCCATTTAAAAGCCGATTCAGTACCAATAGGGCCTATTATTCAAAACAAGTTCTGATCTTGTACATGCATCCCAAGTGCATGTAAAAAATGTAATCTGCATGGACAAGCTAGGACCTAGTCTGCTTCTTGCAACTTACCCACTATTACACTAACCCCTCTGGTATAGACAGCTATAGATACTATGCCTTTAAGGTGGAGAGATTTAGGACACGGGCTATGAAGCATTAAAAAAGAAAAAGGATAATTTCCATATAGACAGACATATAGGCCCCAACTGCTCCTCTACTGGAGCATCCTGGAACTGGGAGACTGTGGTAGGACTTGTGGGTTTCCCACTCCAGAGTTCATACACAACAAAGGCGCTTCAAAATGTGATGTCATGAGTTATGATTTAAGGCAACAAGGCCAATTTTAGAGTGCTTTGGCCATTTTTAGAATTTCAAAGGGTGGGTATGCCTGTAATGTTTGTTCCCACTATCATGGTATGCCTTAACCAAGAACTGATCTTTCTGCAGTTTACCTGGTTTACTTTCCAACTTCTGTTGGAAACAATGCAGGAGATTGGCAGAGATGGATAAAATAACCCCATTTAACTCAATAAGGACTATCCAACTTGTGTAAGAATAGAGGAAGGAATATCATGAAAAAGATTCTAAAAATTGTGCAATTAAAAGCTGTATGAATGCATAAAGACAAAGAACAAATTAAGGCTGCATCAGGTCTTTATTCTGTCACTTTTAAAACTTAAATTTAATCTCACAAGTTTAACAACTTTAGTCAAACACCAAATGATTTCCTACACTTAAAGAAAAGCACACAGGAAACAAAGGATTCCATCTTGTGGAATTCTACTGGCCCCACATGGATCACTGGACTTAAAAGGTTTACAAGTTAAAACCGCTGAAGTAGAAGTAATAAAGAAACTACCAATGAAATCAGATGCATAGTTTTCTAGTGAGTTTCAGAGCAATTAGGTGAACTACAGAGGAAAGATGGGACACTAGAATCTTAGTTCTTTTCACATGGAAAAAAGTGCAATAGTGGTCAGATCCTTAAAAGATAAATAAATTTTTTAAAAAATTAACAAAATATATATCACTCAGGTAATACCTCTAAGAATTCTGGCAGAGAGAAAAACAGTTTTATAACACCTCATTCTAGAATTAACACCGGCAAGACCAAAATTACATTTGTCTGAAAAATGTAAAGTGATAAAATTGCCATTAACACTTACAAAATTGTATTCATGTAGAATTAGTGAGCCCAAGATCATTTGCGTTTTAACTGTGCTACGTTCATCTTGAAATAAAAATTTAGTCAGTCAAAAATGGTAGTTAAATACTTACTTATTTGACTGGCAACCTGATCTAGTTTTTCTTGAGATCTGCTGATAAGAGCTATTTTCATTCCACACCTTGCTAACTGCAAAACAAAGAGATACAAAGTCAACCAAATCACAACTACATTCCAGGTCACTAAAAAGTTACCATGAAACATAATGCAGGATATAAATCGACCAGGAACAGGAAGTCAGAAAAACTAATACTACTAGGATGGCATTATGCTAGTGCACTTGTGTGGATATTGTCACAACCCAGTGATTTTTGTGCCTTGGCACTATGGAATTTCCTGGCCACATGAGAGCTCCTTTGCACGGCAGAGTGTTCTGCTGCAATTGAGAACCCGCGAGTGGGAGAGAGTTCCCGCCAATTTACAGTTTTCTTTGCAAGATGCATTTCTTCTTTGCAGCACAGAAATGCACGGTGCAAAGAGTTCCCGCTATTCAGATGCAAATTTGTGCCCCGCTATTGGCCAGTGCTAAATTATTCACATGTGGTGGCTAGCAATTGGCTCGCTGGCCGTTTAAAATTCCACACAACTTCCGCCCAAGTCGAAGAGCTTTGAGCATGCTGCAGAGTGCCTCTGAAGTTATCTGACTTGCAGCTGCCGATCGATAGACTGATCACCTATCGATCTTTCTTCCCGTCACCGAGCGCAACCCCAGATGTACCCCTTTCCCCACTGGCTTCGAATTGCGGACGGATTAACTGGCTTGGGCCCCGCCAGCTGGAACAACTTGTGTGGTTGTTCCGACGACCGGACCACCTGCGTCGTGACTGCAAGCGGCGCAGGTAAAAGTTTTTTACAACCAATAAGTTGTGTCTGCCTCTCCATTCACCAGCCCGCCCTAACGTACAAGCGTAACTTGAGTCGGCCCTGGCCGTCCGAGACAGATATAATCTGTATTTGTCTGTATCTGTACTCAAGTGTAATTTTAAAGAAAAAAACAAAACACAAAATAAAACAAAAAACTTTACCTCTTCTGCATAGGCTTTTCCAATTCCATCTGTGGCACCTGTGACCACTAAAAAAAGAAGAGAAAACCCATTAGTTACCTTGACAACATCCAAAAATGGTGTGGTCATTAGTAGGCTAGTAATGAACCTTCTGACAAAGCAGCCCTTCAAATCAATTCCCCACATGTGATGTATGACTCTTGTTTTTCTAAAGGTTTTTTAATAAAAGAATTAGAAGCATCTGTTTTTCTCATGTCTGCACAAGAAACTTTGGAAGTATGAGAAATAAGAGCTTGGAGTCAGCTGGTTAGAGAGGGGGTGTGGGGTGGGGGGGGGGGGGGGGGGGGGGAAATGGATAGAGTTTGACTAAATGCCTGTACAAATTTAATACTTATTTCTGTGTTGTGCTCTATAGTGCCCTTTTAGCAATTCTTTGTCACCGAACAGCAGCTATCATTATACTGCTGCCTAATGATCTCTTTATGAACTAGATTAGCTCTCCCATTTACCATATTTACCTGAATCCAAGGTGATATACACCCACCTCCAATAATTAGGTTCTATACATGTCAACTATAAACCGTTGCAATTTACTATATGTAAAATTGAAGGTCATCACAAATTCACGTTCCACTCCACTGTTGTGAGGAGTGGGTATTGGCCCCTGTACCTTGCCCCCCCCACCACTTGCCTTCTACCTGCCTACCCCTGGTGTCTGCCCCCACCCCAACCCCTTACCTCCTTAGATGACTGCCCCCACCTCCCTCCCTCAAACTCTCTCATTACATACCCCCTTTCATACCTACCAGCATACATTTTATTTTTAACCCCTTAAATGCCAATCATGAAAATTAAATCTGCCATTACACAATTCTCCTGCAGATGCCCCAAGACGTCTTGTGTACTCCCAGGGATATGAATGCCATTGTTTGGGAGTCCCTGATCTAGATAATGAAATTTTACCTTTAAAATTCACATAAGAGCAGCTGCTTTTTTCCCCCTCCCACCATTGTTCAACTCTATGGCAAAGTACAGTCTTAGTACCTGGGCCCCAAAAGATTACTGTATTAAACAAACTGGACTGGGAGTCTTAGCCCAATTCCCTAATCAGCCTTTATTCCATAAATCTTGCACAGCTAGTTCTTAGGAATTGCTGAACATCATGACTGGGCAGCTACAAATTTTCTTTTGAAGCATCCTATTACAAGTCTTGCTAGTGATACTCAAAACAGAAGCCATCATCTCCCCTGAAGTTCACTTATGGCAGTTATGTACCATCAACAGGGCTGCTGATGTTTGACTAATGAGTGAATTGGGAGCTGGTTTCAAGTGCTCATTCCAGTTTCTTTAGAACAATATGTGCACAAGAGCCCACTAACTTGCAACCAGCCATGTATAAAAGGTGTGATCCATTTAGCTAGATGGGATTGTAGTTCTGCAAAGGGACACTGTCCTCTTTGCTCAAGAACTAACGTGCTCCTATTTCATTACTGATCTTAAGTCCCATATTATACATTATCACACAATTCATTTCCCCAACAAAATATTCTAAACAAAAAAAGAATAAAGCAAAGGGAAAACCTAACATGATAATGTAGTTTGATCATCTTCTAAGCTGACCCGACTTGGATGTTTAGTTTGATGCATTTAAGGTGACTTCCTCACCACAGAGACATCTGAAAGAACCACCCCCAATGCATTTAAGGTGACTTCCTCACCACAGAGAAATCTGAAAGAACCCCCCCCCCTTCACTGAAAAAAAAAAAAAGAGTCAACATGTTGCATCTTTCCCTCACCATCTTCATAACCCCACCTCCTCAACCTTTTCAATCTAGGCTAGCAAGTTCTCCATTTTAAAAGTTTCTGTTTAAAAGTCATTATTGCTTGGTCTTCCCACACTGTGTGATCCTTGATTAAACCTATAAGACTAATTTAAATCATATGCTCCTCAAGACAGGAACTAAGACTTCCTACATGTCATTTAAGTATTTTTCAGAGAAATGCTGAACTCAATGATTTTATGTACAGTACAAATTATTCTTTACTTGTTTTTTCTTACTAGGAATGTTTACATGACTTTCAAGTTTTTTGTTCTTTAAACAGAAATCTTAAAAACCAACAAGAGTAGCTGTCACTCAATAGAACAAGCAGAGAAGACTGGGGACTTCAGATGAGGCATACAACAGGAACAGTTTTCCCAACCCTTCAGAGGCTCCTCTCAGCTAAGAGCCCCTGGATTCAAAAAGCTAGTTTGCCCACCAGAACGCAAATTTAAAATCTCTCAGTAGGTCTACGGTTAGAGGCCTTGATGTACCACCTGGAAATATGGGAAGGAAATGTATAGAGTTGGTTTGTAGTTACAAGTGCTACAAAGAGCTACATCCCCTTTACACCAGTCCACTAAAAGGAATTTCCCTGCATACTCATTTCTGTCCTTCATGCAGGTTTAAAGCCAAAACAAAGATGCAGCTCTTATTCCTACACTTCTGTTGATATATTCTGGGCTGTCCTCAGGCCCCAAGATAAATTAAAACTACCTCCCAGCCCCAAAGCTAGACATGTCTTTTTTTTCATCCCCCCCCACCCCCCACCAAGTGGTAGAATAGGAGTGATGGTATCTTTGTTTGTTTGTTTTTTTTTAAACCAGGGGGACTGGGAGGGGGGCGCGCTACATTGTCCTCATTTTCCCCACAGATGGAAAAGGTAAGTTCAGAGACTCTTCTGCTTTCTCCTTAATAGAAAGTCATGAAAGAGCAGTTTGTGGGCCATTCTGCTCTTTTTCTTCCTCAAATGTTCTGAAGAAAAAAAGAAAGCAGCTCCCAGGTCAAGTCAGTGTACCCCCCAAGTTTATTCCCCATCAAGCATGTAGCAGCATCTTCTGGGGAATGGGGGAGCCAAGTTCTTTCACAACTTTGGGGAACACTAGCAACAGCCAGCTTCCTTTCCATTCTCAAATCTTATATACTCTGTGTGGAGTAGGAATAGAAGTGGCAAAACTCCTCTCTCAAGCCTCATTTTCTCACCCAGCAACACTGCTACTGTACACTAAGTTTGCAGATGATACTAAGGTGTGGGGAAATGCAAGCAAACCAGAGGATAGGGTATAAATCCAGGATGACCTTGACAGATTGGTTTTGTGGGCAGAACAGAATCAAATGAGGTTTAACAGGGTGCAAGGTTCTTCATCTGGGTAGGAAGCACCTACACCATGACTACATGATGGGTGGTGGTACAGGGGCAGGGGATCTGCAGGGGGTACCACTGACCAGAAGAGGAACATGAGCCAAGTGAGATGAAGTCACCAGTATGGCAAATAGAACGGTGGTGTGCAACAGCCAATGAGTTGCCAACAGATCCAGGGACATGCTTCTACCTCTGTTCGGTGCTGGTGAGGCCACAGCTGGAGTACTGTGTCCAGTTCTAGGCACCGCACTTCAGGAAGGATGTGGATAAGCTTAAGAGGGTAAAAAGAAGGGCCACCTGTATGATTATGGGCCTCGAGACTGGCCCTGGATCAGTCTGAGTAAGAGAAGACTGGAGTGGTGACTTGATAGCTGCCCAACAAGTATGTCAGAAGTGAGAACCAAGATCTAGAGGAGGCAACTCTTCAGGAAGGCACCTCAGGGGAGGACAAGGACCAATGGGCACAAGCTAATAGAGTAAGTTTAGGCTGAACATAAGAAAAAAAAAAAAAACAAAAACAAAAAACCAACTCACTTTCTGTAAGGGTTACCAGAATCTGGAACACTCCCAGAAGAGGTGGTGCAGTCACCATCTTTGGAGGTGTTCAAGATGAAGCTCGATAAGTACCTTGTTGAGCTCATTTGAGCCGGATAAACTTCCTGCCCATGGCAGGTGACTACCCATCCTTATTTGGGCAAGATGGGAACATCAAGACCTGGTCCCAGGCTGCAGGACTCTGGGACAGCATTTATCCCAGATTCCCAGTATTGTGCAGGGATCCAGGTTTTTTGTTCACCATGTAAAACTGTGGGACTCTGGGTTTTCCCTTACAGGCTGGCAGAGTTCCAGCTGTAAGGGCTGCAGGGAACGGGATGCAGGCAGTGCCATGTGCATGTATGCACATGCAGACATGCATACAGCCAGGACTACAGCCCTAGGCAGTGGTGGAGAACAGCTCCCTGAGCTGCCTGCAAATAAGTCCGAGTGGGATGGGGGGGCGGTGTTCAGATTGAAGCCCCCACAGTGAGGGAACAGATGGGGCAGGAAGTGGGACACAGCCGTGGGTGGCTCATTTAAGAAGCTGCTGGGGGAGGGGGAAGAAAAAACCCCCAAAAGCAAACATGTGCCCCCCCAAATCTGTGGGGGGCAGGGGCTGATACAGGGTGCCCAACCACGTCACTGTTGCTGCCCACACTGAGTTGTGCCTCTGAGAAAGGCACAGAGGCATCATCATCTCAGGACCCACCCCTAAAAAAAAAAAAAAAAAAAAAAAGTCAGTGCCTTATGCTCACTTGAAAGTCAGCACTGAGGAGACTGCATGCCATTGACAATATCACGCATATTACTGAGATAGGCTGCACTAACCTGTCCTTATGATTTGCCTTGAGAAAGTCGTGGATTTCTTGTCGAAAATTTGCGGTACATGCGCAAGTAAAGCATCATTTTTCATGGAATATTCACGGAACTACTGAGACCCATTTGCCAAGAGCAATGGTAGTTCCGTGAATATTCCATGAAAAATACGATACTTTACCTGCACATGTGCAGCAGGCAGGCACAGCTATAAGCAATGAAAGGCTGGGGCCAATGGGGCTTAGCTCCCCAAAGCACAGGGCAGCACAGAGGGCTGCAAGGCAGGGCAGGGCAGGGCAACCCAAACACACAGACAGACAGAGCCTGCAGGTGGCCAGGATTGCAGCCAGATAGTGTGCAAAGCACTGCCTACCACAGCAAGTAAGTCGGGAAAGGGGAAGAGGAAGATCAAGGTCCCCACAGTGAGCGAGGGAGCGAGGCAGAAGCAGGAGCAGGTCATATGACACTTGGAAGCCCAGGCAGCTCGTCCAGGGGCATAAGGAGACTCCCACCACTGTGCACACCTTGGGAGAGGCCCCACATGCCCCCCAGATTTGTGCGTGGGGCAGAGGCAGGCTGCCGCTGTGAGCTGAGCTCTGCACCCTGCTACTGGTGCCTCGGGAGCTGGCTACTGCATGCAATGCCACGTGCCTGCTGCCACTGGCTCCCAAGGCACCGATAGCAGGGTGCAGAGTCCAACCCACTGCCACAGCCCACCTCTGGGCTAGCACTCCTGCTTGCAGAAAACACCTACGACTTAGTAGGGCTATCTGAAACCTGGTGGGATTCTTCCCACGACTGGGCGGTACATATTGGGGGTTATAGGCTGTACAGAAAGGACAGGGTAGGGAGGAAAGGGGGAAGGGTTGCGCTCTATGTCAATGAGCAATATACTTCAACCCTCATCAAGACAGAATCGAAGGAGGAGAAAGTAGGATTGTGGGGTGTTACATGGGGGGCAAGGAGAAAGGAATTTGGTGGTAGGGGTCTCCTACAGACCCCCACACCAAGGGGAAGAAGTAGATTTGGGGCCCTTGAGGCAGCTCTCAGAGACCATAAAAACTAAGGAGGTGGTAGTCATGGGGGACCTAAACTACCCTGGGGGAAACAGACAGCAAAGTCCCACCGTTCACGCACGTTCCTATCCTGCGTACAGGACCTCCACCTGACACAGGAGGTACACGGTCCCACTAGGGGGAATGCCTTACTGGACCTGGTATTGGCAATGGGGGATGATATGGTAGGGGACCTACAGATTGGTAGTCACCTGGGGGACAGTGATCACCAAATAACAGAATTCACCATAAGACGTCGAGTGGGTAAGGTAACTAGTAGGGTGAAAGTGCTAGACTTTAGGAAAGCTGATTTCAATGAACTCAGGCGATTAGTCAAGGACGCACTGCAGAGTAGGAGTTTTGAAGAGATGGGAGCCCAGGAAGGGTGGCTGTGCCTTAAGGAAATGATCCTTCGGGCACAGAGGGAGACGATCCCGATGCAAGGAAAAAGAGGGAAGGGGGCCAGGAGGCTTCCTTGGCTGATCAGAGAAATCCAGGGCAGCCTGCGGACTAAAAGGGGAGCATATAAAAAGTGGAAACGGGGAGAGATTACCAAAGAGAAGTATACCTCCTCTGCTCACACTTGTAGCGAGGCAGTTAGACAGGCCAAAGCTACCATGGAGCTGAGGATGGCATCCCAAGTAAAGGATAACAAAAAAATTGGTTTTTTAGGTATAGAGAGTAAAAGGAAGGCCCAGGGTGGAATAGGACCCCTACTAAATGGGCAAGAGCAATTGGTGACAGACAGGGGGGACAATGCTGAACTCCTCAATGAGTTCTTTGCTTCAGTGTTCCTAAGTGAGGGGCAGGACAAGGCTCTC
>NW_005843390.1:125413-125787 GCF_000455745.1 Alligator sinensis | reverse complement strand
ACAGGTTGGACATATGGGCAGAAAACAACAGAATGCAATTCAACAAGGAGAAATGTAAAGTGCTGCA
Organism: Alligator sinensis; assembly: GCF_000455745.1. Taxonomy (NCBI): domain Eukaryota; kingdom Metazoa; phylum Chordata; order Crocodylia; family Alligatoridae; genus Alligator; species Alligator sinensis. The sequence goes on along the minus strand of NW_005843390.1, from coordinate 125,720 downwards.
TCTAGGGAGGAAAAATGTCCAGCATACCTACTGCCTAGGAAATGACCTGCTTGGTGGAACAGAAGCAAAAAGGGATCTTGGAGTCCTAGTGGACTCTAAGATGAACATGAGTCAGCAGTGTGACAAAGCCATCAGAAAAGCTAATGGCACTTTATTGTGCATCAGCAGATGCATGACGAACAGATCCAAGGAGGTGATACTTCCCCTCCATCGGGCGCTGGTCAGACCGCAGTTGGAATACTGCATGCAGTTTTGGGCGCCGCACTTCAAGAGGGATGTGGATAACCTGGAGAGGGTCCAGAGAAGG
>NW_005843390.1:122440-125403 GCF_000455745.1 Alligator sinensis | reverse complement strand
CTCTTTCCTGCCTATGCAGGGGGTCGGACTCGATGATCTATTGAGGTCCCTTCCGACCCTAGCATCTATGAACCTATGACTCTGCCCCTTGATCTGCCCTCTTCCCCCCGGTCCCTTCCCTGACTTACCTGCTGTGGTGGGCAGTGCTCTGCACACCGTCTGGCTACAATCCCAGCTACCTGCAGGCTCCATGTCTGTCTGTTCTTGCCCCCTTCTCCCCCCCACTGCAGCTGCCTGGAGCCATGCCCAGGCTGCTCTGCAGCCCTTTGCACATTCCACCGCTTATGCTTGCAACCCCTAAAAGTTGTGACATGGAGCAAATTTTGCTATTTCCCTGCAGTCTAACAAGTCACGATTTTCTCACAGTTCTACTTATGATACATGCCCCTTGATATATATATGTTCGCTCAATGTGGGCCACATTTTGTAGTCATGCTCAATGTGGGTTGCATTTAAAACCCACTTCAGAGCTGGTTTCCATTACTGGGCAGATGCTGCTTTTGGCAGCAGCTTAATGAGTGACAATGTATTCAATGAGGTTTCCTTGCACGTAAATGTAAGATATGGGGCTTTCCCCCCTCCTCATTCTGATTGGATAAAAAAAAAAAAAAAGGTCTTATCCCATATTCTAGTAAACATAGTAGTTGACCTGGAGTGGGCCCAAAACTCCTGTATAAAGAAAGCAGCTTTAATGAAACCGATTTATTTATTATTGTCCTCGAGAACCTTGATACCAAAGAAATGAATGAGCTGGTATCAGTTCAGATGCATATTGTTTTGGGAAAACGGTAACTTGAATTGATTAAAAAAAAAAATTAAAAGGTAAATGGATTAAAGGTTGGCAAATCCACATTTTGCTTGATGTCTTAAAAGCTTCTATGGTAAAGTTCTTCATATACCCAGCATAGTCATATTGGCAAGTGCTGCTCATATAATTGTTTGCTTATGAAATGATGTGGTTCTGCAATTATGCAGGTGCTACTGATGGCATGCATGTGGCCATTTCTGTTCTGGCCTTTGGCATAAGTGAATGTTAATAGGAAGCATACTGCTCTTTTGTTATGCATGCATTTGGTGACTGCCATGGCAGATTCATGGGCACAGTTGCTGAGTACAGAAATTCTGGTCTGTACTGATTATATGGTCTGTTTTCCACATGGGCTGCATTCCACACTTCATTCCCTTCTGAGCAACAGTCATAAATAGGATGTCTAAACCACCTGCCTGTGCATGGACAAGGATGGTTCTGAGGCTCACGATACCCAGAATTCTCTCACATTCTTCCTGAAGACAAAATCTCAGTCATGGCAAAGATGTTATTCCAATCATCTTTCATCTCCTCCAACTCAGCCCTCCTTTCTTTGCTATACAGCCACCCCAAGAATACAAACAGGACAATAGCATAAAAGCATGGGATGTGCACTGTGAAAATCTAAACCTTATGACTAGAATGAGCATCCTTTTCAGCAGTGAGGAGTGAAAGCAAGCATGCAGAGCTCCACTGCTCTGCTTTACTAAGTTTGGCTAAAGCACAATAACTAAACTACTACTCAACTCAAGGTCAGCCTACAGTAAAAATAGGATTAAAAAGAATAAGCCTACCTTCAGACAGTCAAATGGCACCTTAAAACACTGGAGACAAGCCACAGGCCTTGCTGCCACTAGCCAAGCTGAATGCTACACACCCTTCCATGTTTCTTTTGACTAGCTGAAGACAAGCTAAAGTTTTGTCCACCATTTCCAGTAGACTCTTAAAACAAAAAGATAACCACACAATAGGCTTTATCGTGCACGTGTCTGAGCCACAGTAGGTTTCGGTACTAAAAGAAGATAAACTAAGAAACAAGTCAGTCCTTTAGAAGCAGTCCTGTTCACATAAAACTTCACTGCATAGGTAAGCTTACAACAGGTGTGAAATGCATTACCAAGAATCTGAATCTTCAGCTACGAAATATGAAAGCTGTACCAAAAGTGTGACAGCTCTTACAGAAAACAAAAGCTGGCAAGACTAAAGACTATCCCTGCTTGGCACCAAGCAGTGTTTCATTTATTACAGATTTATATAAAACACTGGCAATTGACCAATGCCTAGCTCCCAGATTATCTGCAGCCAACAAAAGTACTGTAGTCTGTGATGGTGAAAAATATTCTACTTTTTGTCCTCAGCTTGCTAGGAACAGTTATTTTTAGTAAGAGCCCAATCAACCTTATCAAAATCAAGCATCAAAAATAGACTGGAGAAACACTGGAAGCAAGTGCTATTTATAGCTGCTCTGTCTATTCCCTGCCATTATCCACCAAATTCTGACTGCACAGCCCATGCACGAGTGCTTAGTTATTCTAGGCAGATCCTCGTCGTGACCCGTTTTTTCCCTGAACACCTGAATGCAGAAAACACTCGATTGATTAAAGATTAATACTGCCGCAAACCGTGACAGACGAAAGGCAGCTGAGTGCTTTTGGGGAGGGGGAGAATATGGAATGACAGAGAGCTTGCATCAGTATTCCTCTTGGGGATCTATTACATGGAAAGAAAATTGCTATTTCAATTCCCTTTTGCTGCTAAAAATAGCAGCCCCAATTGATTCAAGCAAACAGGGCACTGGCTTAGCAATGCCAAATTTAGAAACCACTGAAGTCCCAAAGAGCGAACACTAACGCAGTCTAACACATGCCAGCTCATATTTAACAAAGAACAAAGAAGATAAGCATGCAGGCTGCAAGTTAATAAGACAGCAGCAACTCCCTGCATTTTTATTAAAGAAAAACAAAACTTGGTGCAAAAATAAAAATGTGAATTGTACTCCCAATTCACTTAAACAGCTAATATTTCTGCACAAAAACTGTCTGTACTTAAACATTTTGTATACTTTTCGGCATAAAAACCTATTTCTGCAAGACTGAAGATGAACAGAAAAAAAAAGTAATCAGCAGTCTACATGACCCTTTGGCTAACTAGCTTA
>NW_005843390.1:122070-122430 GCF_000455745.1 Alligator sinensis | reverse complement strand
CAAGTCCTGGAGCCAGCTACTAATTCAGTAGTGCAGTCCTTGTGCAGGACATGTGTAGAATAGCCTAGTCATTTAACAATAACTTGCACAAATAAAGAGCAAGACTGACCGAAGTCTCCATTTTGCTTTAATAAAACAGTTCCAGCCAGAATAAATGGATGGATGCGGCACTTAGCCTGGGAACCTTTCGAGACACCACCAGCGATACAGAAGCATCTTCTCTCGCTGTCTTCATGGGCACTCCCAAAAGGTCATAGCCTGTCATCCATGAGAATCATCTGGAACCATTCTGTATGCAACTGCTAAAAATCTCTTGAATGGGCAGGTTGTGTAAAAAAGTCAAACTATGGGCTGGGAACC
>NW_005843390.1:101136-122039 GCF_000455745.1 Alligator sinensis | reverse complement strand
ATATATATATATATATATATTTTTTTTTTTTTAAAAGAATATGTTAATATCTTAAAGTTTACTAACTGCAATTGCCATATTCACTTATGCTATCGAATTATTTACCATGTGTCAGCTAATGTGGTAAAAACAAGACATCTTTCACCCTAACTAATTCTAATTGGAAAGAGGTAGTTATGTAGTATTTCTTTCTATTTAATATCCCCTCTTATCACCTTTAAAAAGATAAAGCAACTAAACAAAGGCCCCTGCTCAAGCAATTAATTGTAGGGAAGGAATGGGGTATGGCATCTTAAGGGCAATTTCCAATATCTGGGGGGGGGCGGAAATAAATGAAAGCTTTTAAAAACACCCCTGAACGTCACACGAGGGATTCCGATTGATAAGGAAGTAAATCTCAAGCTGATTTTACAGAAAGACATGCTACATTTTATATAGGGGTCTGCTATGCAACTAAAGTTTGAGCTCCTCTGCAGATCTGAATTGTGACAGCACAGCTTGGGGAAAAAATGGAACCTCACACACAAGTCCTAAACTATTTAGAAATAGTAACTAAGTCAGAGATGACCTTCAACTTGTAACCCTGGATGCTGTTGGTGGTGACTTACAGGGAATGTAGATGCTGGAGTTTGAGATGGCAAGTCCTCCCAGATAAGCGGTCAGAGGAGGAGAAATGTTAGAGTACTTGCATGTAATTAGTCTCTGTCATAATATCAAGTGATACCTTATCCCTTCTTCCTATTCTATTCTTCTGCAACAGTGAGGGGAGCCAAGAAGAGGTAGTAGATTTACCACCATGCAAGTAGTAGTGAATAACATCTCACCACAGATGGTTCTGGAGCCACCTTCTGCAATAAGGATATTCCATGTTTAGCTATAAAATTTACCCAAACTTCTATTTCTATCATATGGAGAAATTGACTTTATGCATGTTTCTTTTGACAGATAGAGTATCTGAAGAATGCATATACCCAAGATTAAATTAATCTAGTCCTTCTTAAAAATTCAGCCAGTCCCGTCTTAACAATAAGTTTTAACTTGAAACAAAGTCCTTAGATGCAGGGGTAGCAGTTGACCTAGTCTTCCTGGACTTCAGGAAGGCCTTCAACACTGTCTCTCACCCCATTCTCATTAAAAAACTAGGGGACTGTGCCGTCAACACCTACACAGTCAAATGGGTCGCTAACTGGCTGGAGGACTGTACCCAGAGAGTGGTGGTGGATGGGTCATTTTCGACCTGGAGGGATGTGGGCAGTGGGGTCCCCCAGGGCTCAGTCCTCAGACCCGCACTGTTCAACATCTTCATCAATGACTTGGATGAGGGGGTAAAAAGCACCCTATTCAAATTTGCTGATGACAATAAGATGTGGGGGGATGTGGGCACGCTAGAAGGGAGGAATACGCTGCAATCGGACCTAGACAGGTTACAGGGGTGGGTGGATGAGAACAGGATGGGTTTCAACACTGACAAGTGCAAGGTGCTGCACCTGGGGAGGAAGAACCAGCAGCATACCCACAGGCTGGGGACCTCCCTTCTTGTCAGTGCAGAGACAGAAAAGGATCTTGGAGTCATTATTGATGCCAAAATGAACATGGGCTGACAGTGTGGGGACGTGGTCAGGAAAGCCAACCACACCTTGTCACGCAAAGGATCCAAGGGACATCAGGTTGTAGAATGCATGCATTAAGCAGTGCACAGCTATTCTGGTAAGGATCTGGGTACGCCCCCAAATGTACTGAAGCTTTAATTCCTTCAAATTTTGTATCCAAATATGGTGCATCTTCATTGCAGAAAACAGCTCAAAAACATCTGTGATGAGATATTTGCTACTACTTATATGCTGGTAAATCCACTATCTGCTCCCCTCACACCTTATCCCCTCTTCTTATTGTATTCTTGTGCAACTCCAGCACCTACGTTCTCTGCGAGTCACAAACAGTACCCAGAGCTACAAGCTGGAGGTCACCTTTGACTCTTGCCTCACCTTCCTTCCCGCCCCAACCTTTTTTTTATTTGTTTGCTTATTTGGGGTTGGGAGGAAAGAATTCAGTTTAAGATAGTGGCAAGACCATGCTAGAAACAGACTGAGATATGGGATTGAATAGGAAACCAAGCTGACCCCCAAGACTGCTTTGGCACCTCAATGACTCTGACAGACCAAAACTACCATCAGCAGAGAGAGAGAGAGAGAGCGAGAGAGAGCGAGAGAGAGCGAGAGAGAGCGAGAGAGAGCGAGAGAGAGCGAGAGAGAGCGAGAGAGAGCGAGAGAGAGCGAGAGAGAGCGAGAGAGAGCGAGAGAGAGCGAGAGAGAGCGAGAGAGAGCGAGAGAGAGCGAGAGAGAGCGAGAGAGAGCGAGAGAGAGCGAGAGAGAGCGAGAGAGAGCGAGAGAGAGCGAGAGAGAGCGAGAGAGAGCGAGAGAGAGCGAGAGAGAGCGAGAGAGAGCGAGAGAGAGCGAGAGAGAGCGAGAGAGAGCGAGAGAGAGCGAGAGAGAGCGAGAGAGAGCGAGAGAGAGCGAGAGAGAGCGAGAGAGAGCGAGAGAGAGCGAGAGAGAGCGAGAGAGAGCGAGAGAGAGCGAGAGAGAGCGAGAGAGAGCGAGAGAGAGCGAGAGAGAGCGAGAGAGAGCGAGAGAGAGCGAGAGAGAGCGAGAGAGAGCGAGAGAGAGCGAGAGAGAGCGAGAGAGAGCGAGAGAGAGCGAGAGAGAGCGAGAGAGAGCGAGAGAGAGCGAGAGAGAGCGAGAGAGAGCGAGAGAGAGCGAGAGAGAGCGAGAGAGAGCGAGAGAGAGCGAGAGAGAGCGAGAGAGAGCGAGAGAGAGCGAGAGAGAGCGAGAGAGAGCGAGAGAGAGCGAGAGAGAGCGAGAGAGAGCGAGAGAGAGCGAGAGAGAGCGAGAGAGAGCGAGAGAGAGCGAGAGAGAGCGAGAGAGAGAGAGAAAGGAAACCAATCCTTGCAAGCCCTTGAAGAAAAAAAAACCCCAAACAAAACCGGAGAAGAGCGAAACTAGTTCCACTAAGATGTGTTAAAGGAACAGACCTGGAGGTAGAAATAACAAGAGTGCAGTATCATGAAAGCCAAGAGAAGACAAGTTTAGTAAGGAGTGATCCAAGTTAAAAGTAGCAGGCAAACAGGACTGAAGCTCAGAATTTAGTCACAGAAGGAAGAAAAGAACCCAGGAGAGAACTATTTCAGTGGAGCAAAGAAGGTGGAAGTTAAACTGCAAAGGGTGGAGCTGAAAGAAACAGACAAACACGGTGCAACAAATAAAGCCTGCATCTTTGAGCTTCTTAAAAGCTGGGGTGCAGAGGAGTGAGAAAGAGCAGAGAGATGCCAAGAGGGCTTTCAAATACTAAAAATAAATAAATTTTGGAACTGGAACACACCATATGATTATAGCAGTCTGAGCATTTAGTTAATATATGGTTAGTTATAAAAACCAAGCATTGCAACCAGTCGCACAACACAAAAAGGCAATCTATCTACTAATGTTGATTCAAACTATTTGCACACAGAAAGATCAAAAATTAAGTCACTGTGAGCCCAACTAAGCTACACCTCCAGAGTGATATCAATGCCAAGTCTGAAGAGAGAATGGTTCAGAACAGTGTATTTGTTGCTTCAATAAAAGTGTACATCACCTGCACACAAGTTGTGCCGTGTACACCCCCCTTCCCCCTGAAACTCACATGGTGACTCTGACATAGAAATGCCACTTACTTCTTCCACAAAACCTGTCAATGGCCACCTCAGTACAATTCCAGATTCTAACACGTGTGACTACCTACCATTATCTAGCGGTATGCCCATCTGATCTGTAAAAATCTGGTTCTCACAGACTCTACAAACTCCTTGGGGCAGGAATCATATTTAATTTCACACATTCCATTGAATTTGGAGAGAGCACTAAGTCTTCTCCCTATTTGACTTTTAGCAGGCCATATAGTTAAGAACCGGTCCTTGGCTAAAACACTAGAAAATGTATTGCATCTCATGCATGTGTCAAGTAATAAGGCTTTCATCTCCTCTAGGAAGCTTATCCCATAGTTTAAGATCTCGCCAGCAGGGGGGAAATTCTGGATACTTAAGCCAAAATTTCCATTAGAAAATTCTATCCCATTACTTAGTTTTGTTCAACTACCAGGATACACTAGCAGTCTTAAAAATGCCTCAAAACTAGAAAAGCCTTAACACCTTGGTTCAGTGTTTTGTTTAATGTAAAAACTGCAATTTATTCCTGAAAAAATAAAAATAAAATAAAAATAAATAATTATTTGGCCCAGTAGCTATTCTAGATATGTATCCGATCCACATATACCCCAAACTTACATTTTACATAAAGGAAAAATATTTCTCCCTCAGCAGAGATTCCAATTTCAGTACAACATGCTTTTTGGGGAACAGAGGAAGACGACAGACTGGGGAATCATAACAAGGTGCCACATCCATTTTTTTTTTCCAACCCTGCTTTCAGCTCTATGCACTAGTACAGTTCACCCATAGTAGACAATAAATGGAGCTACGTAAGCAGCTGTGTAGAGAAGATGAATGAACTGAGTGATGCTAAAGATCTGTGAATTGAAAAATCTAATACATGAATTGAAAAAAAATCAGCCAAGTTACTCTCCCCCACCTTTAAGAAAAAAATGCATACAGCAGGACCTAAAAAGGAGAGGGAGGTGAAAAAAAACTGGTCTCTGACATATTTATAAAAACTGATGGCCTGTCACCCAGACGCTGATGAATATTTTTACGGGATAAAAATGGCAACCTAGAGTCTAAAAATAAAGTGCTGTGCTGCAGACCTGTCTGGTTCAGCTACACCACTGGAATACAAACACGCTCCCTTGCTGGTACATCTTGACTAGGATTTTACAATGAAGAAAAAAGGCTTGTTCTACAATTTTTTATTTTCAGAATTAGGATTTGATAGAGATTTAAATTAGCATTATGTTGTCTTTGCATTGTACTGTTTCATTTAGTTTTATTAGTAGATTTTTTTTTTTTATTTTTTTTTTAAGAGGAGACAAAAAAAACTAAAACCAAAAAAAAAAAAAAAAAAGCAACACCTAACTCTCACTATGCAGAGGAAAATTCCTCCCTCCTCTCCCTAGACAATTATAAGAGTACTATATTTATCAGCATCTTGTGGCTCAATTTATAAATAAGTTACACTTTGAAAAATAAAATTTTCAACACTACATTGTAATAGTATCCATGCTACCACCAAACACCCTTTCAGATGGGAGAAAAAAGCCTATTAACTTCAATTAGTATCGGAACTCGGAATAAAAGCTGTTAGCTAAAGAATCAAAAGAGAGCAATCATCATTCACTAGGAGCGTTAATTCGTCATCAACTCGATCCACACAGCAGACAAGCTGCCCTATGCAGTAAAGGTTCTATTCTTGGTAAGTGATGCAATAGCTGCAAGGGTTCTCTCAGAACTCTTCACTTAAAAAACCCCCAAGCCATAAGACATGGTAGGAGATGCTTAATAACCTTGCATTATGTCACCTTCCCACTCCATACAGCCACACTGTGGGGAGAAGGGGAAGGAAAACAAAACAAAACAAAAACAAAAAAAAAAAAAAACCTCTCTTCAAAAAGGTGAAGAATAGCAAAAAGAATTGCACACATGCAAAAAGAGGGACTTATCCAAAAAACATTTTCCACAGGACACCACAGGTGAGTAATGCACAACACTGTATGGCAATCTGACCTCTAATTGTTTGGGAGAGATGGGGGGGCCACAAGTGCATGCACATGATGGTGGGAGGAGGGGATACTTTTTTTTTTTTTTTTAAAAGGCCACATGCAAGTTTAATCCTCTCAAAAGCTATATCCAGTCTTTAACTATATCTACAATTCTTGTGTACAGCTGACAACTTAAAGACACTTCATCCATGTAATTCTATAGATGAGCAAAGTTTTAGAAATATTAAATTTTAAAGATCAGAAAAGTTAGTTAAGACTTCTCTTCAAAACAAAAAACAAAACAAACAACCCAACAACACATCAAGGTGTCTGAAACTAAACCTAAACTAATTTTGCGTGAAATATTTTTCACTGCCCTGACATCTGATAAGATATACAAAGCTTGGTTGTTTTCCCATTAAAAATATATAAAATTCACACACTTCCTGCATTTTAAGCAAAATAAATGAGTGAAGACAACAAAAAAAATAATCCAGAATCCAAATCTGCTGCTGAGAAGAATGAACATTTTGCTTCTGCAGACATAAGGACTGCCATAAGGACCACTGGGTCAGACTACAGGTTTATTTCAGTAGGTTGGCAATAGCTGGACCTTTTGGCATGGGTAATTAATTACCTGGCACACTTTACAGATCCCCCCCAACACCTGCTCCTCCTGCAATTAGAGGGGCACCCTGCTGCATGCCCACCTCAAGTGTGCCAGGCTACAGGCCATCCATTGCCTCCTCAGGAAGCTCCTACTGGAGGCTCTGGCTGCACCTTTTCCCTGCACACTCGATTTCACACATACCCCATACATAGCCCCACCAAGTCCTGGGACCCTCCAGCCAGTTTCCTCTAGTCTCACCTGTCAACCTACAAGACTGTATTGACCAAGTGGAACATAACTGCAAGGGCTTCCGGCCCCCCCGGCCCTGCCCAACCTTGGCTGTGCACATCTCCAAGTAGTTCCACTAGCTGGCATATGCAGACTCCTTGGATACATTCAAGGGACAATGGACACTAGGCAGGCATGTCCTCCTTCAGCAGCCTTATAATTACCTTAAAGCCCACACTTCTTTTCTTATTTTCTGTTGGACAAAATGGGTGCATTTTGTCCCTCCAACCACTGAAATTCTTTTTTGGAGCGGGGGGGAAGGAGGCGGAAAGTGGGAAGGAAGCTTTGTAGGTCCTGTACCCATTGTCATCATATAGCAAATAAAACTGTCACGCAACAACAAAAACAGCAGATGCTAAAGGGGAGGGTGAACAGGGCACAAACGCCCAGAATTTTACAGCTTCTCCTCTCCCGCTACAGATTTGAAAAATCCGGAGGTTTAAGAAGTTCTGATTCAGAAGCTGCATGTTTATCTACCTTTCGGCCATAAATTTATTCAACTCCATTCTGAACTAAGTTAAGCCATCAGCCTTTACAACATCTTGTGGCAATGAGTTCCACAAATTAGGTTTCATGCAATGTGCAACTACCACCTAACCAGTTACCACTGTGCCCCTAGATCTAGTATTTTAAGATACAGTACATAAATTCCTATTTAATTTTTCTGCACATCCATTTAGTATTTCCTAAATTGTATCATTCTCCTGCCTCAGCAATTTCTCTCTAAACTTTTAAGTTCTCCTTATACAGAAGCCCCTCCCTGATCATCCTTGTTGCTCTCCTCTACCTTTTCAAGTTCTTAAGTCCTTTTTGAGGTGGGGGGCAGGGGGACACCAAATCTGCTTACGGTATTTAAAGTGTGGAAACACCAACAAAAAAAACAAGAAAACAAGAAACCCAGCAGCTAGCTAGGGTGTCACGAGATTCTTTCAGGAGTGCCATAAAGTGCCAAATAACATTAGTGCTGTTAAATGTGAATGATGTAGGTGCTTGCACAAGATAAGCCTAGAGCCTTTCATTAAGACTCCAGTATCAAAACCATTCTGGCTTGTTGCAGTCCAAGTTGTCTGCAACAGAACTGCTCTACTACAGTATTTACTCAAATCCAAGACAAGTGTCCTTCACCCCTATCAGCACTGGGAGGGAAGCAGCTTCGTCTTAGATTTGAGTACAAACCTGGGGCAGGTGGCAATTAAGCTCCAGCTTTGGCCTCAGGCTCAGAGCTAGGACCACAGCCAGAGTCAAGGACACCACCTGTCCTAGGCCAGGGTGGCTGGTATGATGGGTATACAGGGGCATACAAAACTCCCCCACTCCACATCTTAGGCCCCAACCTCAGGAGCTGACATCACCGTTCCTGCCCGGCTAGACTGGGGTGTGTAGTGCTACCATGGTCTCCCAGAGTTGGAACAACCCCAGAAAAGTAGGTGGCAGGGGTTCAGGCTCTAGTCTTCCCTGCATGTCCCTCACCCCCATCATGTGGCCTCACCCCCACTATGTGGTCTTCCCTACATTTGCCCTTCTGCAAGCCCCTTCCCTCACTATACAAGCCAATCTGGCCTAGGACAGGCTCAGCTTTGGCCCTAGGCTCAGGGCCAAAGCCAGAAGCTGGAGGTGGGCTGCCATGTGCTGGTATTCTCACCCCCCACAGCTGTTCTCTGCCACAGCTGTGACAAGGATAGCAAGGAGGGTCAAAAAAAGGGCAATGCCCCATTAGTTAGATTCTATACATGGAAAATTATAAAATGTTTGTTACAACAATATTTCTCATGTATAGAATTTAAATTACTGGAGAATCATCTTGGATTTGGGTAAATGTGGTATTTCTCAGTAGATAAAATAAGGTGAAAGCTAAGGAGCTGGCATTTTCCAAAGGTACTTGAGTCTAAGGTTGAAAGCCACAGCATTAGAAGGAAAAGCAATATACTGGGCAACGAATCAGAGTCATTAGAGGACACTGCCCAAGCCCAAAAGCACTCAAAAATGTGGAAACCAGTCTTAAACAGCAAAATGTATACATATGCTTTTTGTCTAGATGTATATTTCGAGCTAATCACATGAATTTCATTTAGAAAAACTTTACAAAGCCCATGGACTCATCTGCTTCTGTTCCCAAGCACTTTAAGACACAAATGTCAATATGGAACAGTGGAAGAGGGTGTACATTTTGAACCTCTGTTGAATTAGCACAGGCCTTCCACACCTAAACCACCTGGGCCACAGGTCCAGTTTCCTTGAAGGAGTAACAGAGCACTTATGCCCACACAGTAGAGGTGCACCAATACATCCATCTGATATCATGTCAGTACCGATATAAAGAAAATTGCACCCCCCCCCCCCCATGGTGAGGTAGGGGGTAGGTGGCAGGGGCAGGTGCTACCTAGCCAGGATGGGGCTGGGCACAGGACAGAACTGTGGCTAGTCAGGGGAACTCCCACTGCTGCTTGCACCCTGGGAGGGCATGGGGGGAGTGCCCCTGGATCTGCGCAGGGCAGGGCTAGAGCCAGGGCTGCAGAGAGGGTTGCAGCCACCCCAAATTTTGCTGTAGCTCCCTCCCAGCACTGCTGCCACTGTGCACCTGGCGCATCCCCAGCTTGTGGGTGGAGGTGGAGCGCACCAAGGCACTGGGAGGGAGCTACAGTGAAATTTGGGGTGGCTGCAGCCCCCTCCGTAGCCCCTACCCTGAGCCCAGCCCCCAACAAAAAGACCCTGGCACAGTCCCCGCTTCAACCCGCAGCTGCAACCTGCCCACCCCATACCCTCCTGGGGTGCAAGCAGCCGTGGGAGCTGCCCTTCTTTCCCCCACCTGATGAGCTGCAGCTCCGATCCACGATGAGGGAGGGGGCAGGGCACAGGCTTTGATCTGCCTCCCCAACAGACTTACTAGCTGGAGGCAGCTCTCCACACTGTTTTGGAAACTGGATCAGTATCGGCAGATATGCCTCCTTAAAAAACAAAAAAACAAAACAAAACAAAAAAAATCGGATATCTGTATTGGCCCCCAAAATCTATTGAGGCACCCCTACCGCACAGTGTACAGGAGATGCTGAAGAGGGAGCACAGAGCAACCCATTCAGAGCAAGGAGAGCTGCAGAGCACACTGGTTCAGCATGTAAGAGGCAAAAACAGCAACCTGGTCAAGTTCCTCAAAATGGATGCTCACCAAGGCTGCACCCAGTGGCTGAAGTTGTGGGGATGAGGACTGTAAAAAGGGAAGTCAAGTCCTACAGGCTTCCACTTCACCCTTACCTATGAAGTACAAGTCACCAGCAGAAAGACAAAGCTCAGAACCCATGGTTAATGCTCAGCTTCCCTTCCGAAAAGGCTGGGAAGGCCCCATGTGTAGAGAAAGACGTCTTAAAAACTGCCACATTTGAGGTGTCTGAAACACTTCATATAGAGCAGGGGCAGGCAAAATACAGCCTGCAGGCCACATTCAGCCCACCAGGCAATTTAATCTGGCTCACGGGCACCTACCAATTGAATTGCATCCCAGTGCTGCTGTAGCCACCAGGGGACCTGCTCAGTTCCCCCAGTGTCCAGCAGCTCCTCCTCTTCCTGCTGCAGCGCTCACTCTAGGCAGCAGGTAGGGAAGAAGTGGGGGGGCAGGGGAGTGCAGTGCAGTGCCCATGCCCGGGGGGGCCACAAGAGCATACAGCACAGGTTGGCAGGGTATGGGTGTGACAGAAGATGGAGGGGTTTGAGGATCCCCCACCCCCCAAACCATGATTCACAGCCTCTGCCAGCAGCAGCAGGCAACAGGGTTTTGGTGCATTTGTGGCCTGCACAAGTGCTGCTGCCCAGCAGTGCACTGCTCCAGCCAGAGCTGCACATGGCGGCCAAGAACACAGCCAGGCTGGCCTGCCTCTACCGCCCGCCCTGCCTCTATCGCGTGAGGCTCCCTGCAGGACACATGCAGCTCCCAGCACTCATACCACCAGGGGAAGCCCTGTGCGATGAAACCAACTCCCTTCCCTGCTGCCATGGAAGCAGGGCTCCCCACCACTTCTCAGAGTCCTGGCAGCTGCACATGGAGGCAGGCAACGGTAAAGACAGCTCCATTATGCAGGGCTTTCCCCATAGTGGGGAGGCAAGTGCTAGGAGCTGCACGGTGTGCCATGAGGAGCCCTGCACGATAGATGTGGTGCACTCCTTGCTGCCATGTGCAACTCGGGCTGGAGCCACATGTGGCTGGGTGGCAGCCCTTGTGCGGGCCACAAGTGCCCCAACAGCCTGCTGTCACTGCTGGCAGAGGCTATACACCTGGGGGGGTGCCTCACACCCCACAAACCCAAGCTTTGCCCCCACAACCACCACGTGCGCATGCACACACACACTGCAACATATACTATGCCCTCCCACACCACAGCCACACCCCCCACAAACCCCATGTATACCCACACTCCCCACCATATATACATACACCTACCCCAACCACATCCCACACAATACACAAAAAAGTGAGACTATTTTTGAACTATTATGCAATCACCTCTATATAAGCAACCCCCACCTAGCACTTGGTTGTTCCAGAGCCAATTAAGGGCACTAAGTAAAACAGCCTAAAGCAAAATGCATTTTCCCATAGGGTTTAATGTAAATAAATATAATTGGGCCCGCATGGGGACCTGCCAGTATGGCCCACTACCCACCTGTGTGTGGCCCCAACCACCCTGCCTCCAAGTCCCAAGTAGGGGACGTGCCCACCCAGTGATTAACAGCCAGAAGGCAGAGGGTCCAGCAAGCATAGGAGAAGCTCAGGATGGTGTCTGTGGCCCATGGCTGGGAGCATAACAGGAGCAGAATGGGTCACGGGCTGCAGCCACTGTGCAGGTGTCCTTGAGCACTCGTGCCCCCTGCCTGTAGATGCCAGTTCAAATCTAGGCCAGATTTGTTACTGTCTCATTGCTTCAGCTTCCTTTTTAAGAGGAGGACAATTTATTCTGGCTAGAGGGCTACTTAATGAGCTCTGGCAAGCCATCAAGGGGTACAAGGGTAGCCCCAGCCCTTGATAAGTACCCCCTAGTCCCCATTTTGGGACTGGAAGTGCCAACCTAACCCCAGATCTTTGTCACCAGAAGTCCCTCCATTGCCCCTAGAAGTATTCCTTTTGCAGGGGGTGGGGGCAGGGTAGGGTTTGCCATCTTTGAACCAGAAGAAAACTAATCCTACACTAGAAATGAAGTGCCTACTATAACATTTTAATTTTATTACAAGAGTATTTGTCCTGACTCGTGTTCATGTTGCAAATACAGGCAAATTATAGAGGTGGGCAGATGAGACTAGGATGGAATTCAATGTAGACAAGTGCAAGGTGCTGCATCTAGGGAGAAGGAACTGGCAACACAGCTATAGGCTGGGGAACACCACTTTTGTCAGCACAGTGGCAGAAAGGGAAATTGGAGACATTGTTGGCTCCAGGGTGAACATGAGCCGCTAATGTGAGGAAGGGGTCAGTAAGGCTTGTCGTGCATATACAGACGCATCACAAGCAGGTCCAGAGAGGTGATCCTTCCCTTCTATGCAGCATTGGTCAGGCCACAGTTGAAGTACTGCATCCAGGTCTGAGCGCAGCACTTCAAGAGGGATGTGGCTAGCACTGAGAGGGCCCGGAGGAGGGCCACTCGCATGGTCAAGGGGCAGCAGGGCAAGCCCTATGAAGAGAGGCTAAAGAGCCTGAACCTATTCAGCCTCCACAAGAGGAGGCTGAGAGGCAATCTGGTGGCCATTTACAAATGCACCAGGGGGGACCAGTGGGAATTGGGGGAGGCTATTCCCCTGGGCACCACCCAGGGTTACTAGGAATAACGGCCACAAATTGTTAGAAAGTTCAGGCTGGATATCAGGAGACATTGCTTTACAGTCAGGGCTACCGGGCTCTGGAATGGGTTCCCAAGTGAGGTGATGCTCTCTCCTACCCTGGGGGTCTTCAAGAGGAGGCTGGACAGATACTTGGCTGGGGTGATATGACCCCATTCCTGCACCTGTTCCTGCCGGGGGGGGGGGGGGGGGTGTTGTCAGTCGGACCTGATGCTCTGTTTATATCCCTTCCAACCCTAAGCACTATGATACTATGGTGTTCCAAAAGAAGATGACCTTCCAAATACACTCACCCAGTTTGCTAGGAGATGCAGTGACAACTGCTGACAAAACCTAATGCTCTATTCTAGCACATACTTATCCATTTGTCAGCTGGCTATGGTTAAAGAGAGTTTTCTGCAGTTTAGTTGAATCTAATAGTAGAAAAAGAGAACTAAAAATCTTGAAACAGACTGGATCTGGTATTAATAAAACTGAAGAGAAAAAGCAAAGTTTAATAAAATTAAGACCTAAAATTGTTTAAAAAAAAAAGCACTAAACCAATCTTCTCGGAGTCTCTTATGTGTAAAGAGAAGAAATCTGAATTTTTTTTAAATTGAAGTGTTTCACAAATCAAGCTATTTTTGCTCAATTTCAACTTGAATAACACCTTCTCTCGGTCTGTTTAGAGGGATTACTGGAGTGCTCACCAGCACCCTCTAGCCAGCAGATCTTTTAAGGGAATACAGAGCTAGATCCTCTTAGATCTAGCAAGGACTACCATTCATAAAAAATTGTTATATATAGCACCCAGAAATAGTTCCCAAATGTTACACTTCCAAATTCAGAATTGTAAGGATTCAGTATACATTGTGCCACTAAAGCCACCATCTTAGATCTGCTGGTTTGTATTTGAGGAATCCCCCCCCCCCACAATCAATTTTAGTTTAAATTTTATGCGACTAGATTTGGGTTAGAGCAGCATTTCACCAGCTTCCCATGTTTAAAACATAGATTTTGTATTACTCAGTTGGATGAAAACAGTGGTCTCCTATAAAGCATACAATTAATTCAATAGAAAAATGTGAAGGAAGATTAGCATTCTATTGTGTAAGTTTATTTGTATTAAAAGATGTCTAAACAATTTTTTTTTCTTCGCTAGAGTAATTAAAGAAAGACAGCAATACAAGTAGAGGTTGGGAGTCAAGTGAAGCCTCCATCAAAAAGATATTCAATTTTTAAATGGCTTCTTGCATTTATTTCCCTGAACTACTGACAGCTTGCAGAGCTCTCTCCCCAGTGCAAAGTTTCCCAAATTTTCTTACAGAATGGAACCATCATCAAGCCTCCTTAAATGTTTCAACTACAATTGATTTGATGCACTTTCTTCTCCCTGGAAGAGCACAGAGACAGAGAAAGTGCCTCTGGGCGCTGTATGGGCCGGAGCACGCCGTGTTCAGCAACCCTCCGCCCCCTCCCCTCCTCAGCAGCACGTGGACGAGCCAGTGTCCTTGTCACATGACCCAGCACTCTGCTCTAGGGCTCAGTCACATCCAGTCACTGTTCACACAGATGAGTCCCAGCGCTCACTGAGATCAACACATTCATGCCAGCAGCCCTCGCCCATGAATGGCACCCCTTCCGATTCATAAAAGAGGTAATGGTCAATTCAGAGTCTACCACTTCCTTCCAATTGTTAATGCAACCAAGCCCGAGGGAAAAGCCTGTTTCTGATTAACGGGCAAGGAAGATAGCAGAAAGTGGAACCTGAAGGTCTTAAAATGAACAAATAAATACAAATCCAATGACAAGCACCTCAAGTCTTGTGCTTCCCATACTGCCTGCTTCTACCATCTCAAACAGGCAAGCAGTAGGAAAAAGGGAAGGAAGGGCATAGGGTGGGGGGAATAAGTTATGTCACTTCTTTGGTGACAGGCAGAGAACAGAGATTGCTGTGGAGAGAGCATTTCTCCAAACACTTTTTTCCACATGAAAGCACCAGTGTCTTGATGCATGCATGGGGCAGGCTTTGCAGAAGGCAGTTCTGTGGTCGAGGGGAAATGAGGTGAAAGAAGGTTAACCCTTTTCAAGAAAGGCTGATTTTCACAAGATATTACATTTACCATTAAGAGAAAATCCCTATAGAGCAGGGTCAGACACCAGGATGTTTCCCCTTCATTCACTGATACTATGCTATTGCTCTGATGCAACCTGGCAAGTTCACAATAAATAAAAATTGCTAAATTCGTATGAAAATAAAGGGACTGAGAGAAATACATAAACAAAATCCTGAAACTGGGTATCACTTGATGCCTCAATTTTACGTAAAGAGAAAATACTCTTTTCTGCAAAGAGTCATTTGTTATAAGTTGCGTATCATACCATTTTTAACCAGGAGTTGTACAGTATTAAAAAGCCATGCAGCTATTGCCATGCTCTGGCCAGCTGAACACAACTTAAGTACTTACATAATTGCAGAGATCACCACTTTGAACAACTTTGAACACCTATCAATCATTGAAAATCATTTTACAGGTTGGCCAACAGAGGATGCTAGGTAGCAATATTTCAGAGCTTCTTTTGCAAACTAAAGTACATGCCATCATAGATGTGAGAACCTGAATGCCCTTTCAGTTAAAAAAAAAAAAAAAAAAAAAAAGGGCTAGAATATACACACCAATATTAACTTAGCTCAATGGTGGGCTGTTTCTACAAGCATTTAAGAATCAACATAAATGCACAAAAGCTAGTTTGAAAAACTAGCTGCTGTTTAAATTAGTTTGTTTTTGGGTTTCTTTTTGTTTGTTTGTTTTTTGTTTTTTACATTTGCCTGCCTAATACAGATCAAAGCTACCAGACCTGTTGGTACCATTTAGTTAAACAACATTTAAGAACACTTCTGTGGTAAGGCCTCAGTTTCTTATAAAGCACTGTCTCACTTCATGATGAGATGCTCCAAACTGATGTCATCCTCAGAAGAACATAAATAAAAAGCTTTTATGGCTCTAACATTCCAGTAATTAGATCAAGGGAAAGGCGTGTTTTAAATTGTGTTAAATTCTTTGCAGCAAGGTTTAAAATTTAGCAGTCTCCCTGGTATGAGGGATGCATCTTTAAATCTGTCCCAGTTTGAAACATCCAGGGCACCTGAGGGAGAAACCAAGAGTAATGGCCAAACTCCTGGAAGACCAATTAGGCTCAACTTTAGGAGAAACTTCTTTACAGTCAGGGCATCCAGACTGTGGAATCAGCTCCTTCCAGAGGTGGTGCAATCACCTACCCTGGACATCTGCAAGAGGAGACTAGACAGTCACCTTGCTGGGGGTCACCTGACTCCCCCATTATCTTTCCTGCTTGGTGCAGGGGGCTGGACCCAATGATCTTCTGAGGTCCCTTCCAGCCTTACAATCTACGAATCCAAAAAAATAAAAGTTTCATGTGTCAGTAGGAGAAACTTGATAAGTAATATTTGCAGAGTTAGTCTGCACTGTGTATGGTTCAGCTCAGGGCTAAGCAGAACTTCCCCAGCTATTAAGCCAAGAAGGGGGCAGGCATGCGGAGTGCAGTTCACAGGGTTGTCTGACACTGGAATTGAGAGCCAGCCTCAGTTGTGCAGTTAGCATTCCCTGCTAGGTCCCAGAAAGCTAACTGGAAAAGCAGATGTGTGAAAGGGACCAGAGGGAGGCCAAAATGAAGTATGAGGGGTGTCAAAGATATGGCTCATAAGCCAGATGCAGCCCACAGAACCCTATCATCTGGCACCCAGTGCTGCCTTCGGGTCTCAGGCCAGTCTGGGACATGCTGCAGTGGCACTGTACTGAGCCAGCATGAGGCACTGGATCCAGCATGTGGGGACAGTCTGTAAGCCTGATCTGGCCAGAGCACTGCCCAAGGGCCAGCACCACTCATGCAGCCCACAGAGTCCAATGAGTCTGATGCCTCTGGTGTAAGTGATAAGAATGAAAGTGTTCCTGCCACTACATGTACCCCAGATCTATGCACAGGCTGCCACTGCAGGCTGGGGCTGCACCAGGCTCTTCCCAGCAAGGGGCTAGACACCCCAAAATTCACCACAGCTGCCACATGCTGAGTGCAGCCCAACCCCCCCACCAGGAAGAGCCTGGCCTTGGCCCCAGCCCACCCCCATCCTGCGTGCAGATCTGGGGGCACCCCCCACTATGCCCTTCCAGGATGCATGTAGCAGCAGGAGCTCTTCCCCCTGGAAGAGCCATTGCTCCATCCCATGCCCCACCTTGCCCCAGCTGGGCAGGGCCTGCCCCTGCCCCACTCCCTTACTGCAAGGGAGTTGATCTGCCACCCCAACTCCTTACCCCACAGACTTACCAGCTAGTGGCTGCTCTTCAGCTGCAGGGCTGCATATCAGTGATTGGATTGGTATCAGGCCAAAATGGCTCATTAAGAACTGGCCATTGGTATGGGCCCAAAAAATCTTCATCAGTGCTCACCTAATTATTGCAACTCAGTACTCTATTAACTCAAGTGACAGATGTGTTTTATGGACCTAAAGATCCCAACACTGCTGAAGATCCAAGTGGGCATCCATATAGCTTCCCATATACTGGGTGGAGGGGAGGCAGAAACAGGGACTACCAGCAAGTGAGGGGACAGGGTAGGAAAATACAACAACAACTAAAAAAAAAAAAAAAAAAAAAAATCAGCCAAGTTGAGTACTCATACAATAAAGGAATGGAATTAAGGTCACTTCCACAAGTTCAGTTCACTCCTCCACTGGCCATACAACTAACCAACCAACCATGTAAACATAGGAGTCTTAAATGATAATTAAGAAAAAATGAAAACAACAAACAAACCAAAAAAACCCCAACCTATTTTACCCTAAAGATAACTGCTAAATTCAGTATACAAAGAAAGCCTTCTCTGTGCCAAAACTGTTATTTGCAGAATTTGGGGTCCAATTTGCACAAGTGCATAGCACTCAACTGCAAATTAACTCAGGAGCTGTGCTATACAAGCACTAGGCAATACCACCTTAAGCCAGTGGTTCTCAGTTTTAGACTCAGAGCTCCCCTCAGAAAATGCCAGCTCTTAAACTTTTTCTGTAGTCAAAAAGTAAGTAAAAATAGAACAATTCTTCTGTTGGAAGAAACTCAAAGACCAAGACAGATCAGAATGTTTAACACTACAAATTCCTACTTGAAGTCTCTGGGTGCATCTTGTGAATCATATTTTCACAGTGCTAACATTTCAGGGGTGCTGTGGCATGCCATGCAAGGATTTCTAGACATCCCACAGTGCTGCAGCACCGTGATAGAGAATCACTGCTTTAGAGAGGAATAAGCTTTCCTAAGTGATAGCAACCAACAAAGTAGGCTTTTGCCTGGGAAAGCTTAGCCTTCTCTGAACCAGTTACTTCATCTGTGATTTTCTACCAGTGTGCCACAAGAACGTTAGGAGTGCTGTGATGCTAATGCCATGGCCAAGTGAAAATTCATATATGCCTTGGTTTCCAGGAGGCACAGACACAAACTGGGAAGCAGATGCAGTAGAGAAAAGGTACATCCACCTGCATTGTGTAATGCCAGTAGAAAGCTGCCACCCTCCTACCCTTGGCCACTTCTTGTTTGGTTCCAAAGCATCTCTTGCAAATGGATCTGCAGAAAAGCTTCACTTGGTTGTGGCAGCAGCGTCCATCTCTGGGCTGCCCTGGTACTATGGCCAGGTAAAGCTTTCCCACATGCCTCAGTTTCCAGGAATTAGTCAGAGCCAAGCTGGGAAGCAGCTGTGACAGCAGCAGAAACTCCTGCCTCCATTGGGTTCATCTAGTAACCCTAATGCAGGCAAAAGAGCCTGCTCCTTTCCTAGTACTTCACAAGCCTCCCAGAAACAGAGATGGGAGACAGTTCCACCTGGCAATGACACCAGAATAGGAGGTATCTATATGCAGGCTGCTGTGCCCCTTCCACCATCAGGTGGAACAGCCCCAAAAGCCTCCATTTACAGGAGGCATACATAGGGAAGGGTACAGCATGAGGACACACCTGCTTACTTAAGACTTATTAGACAGGGCTGTAGCATATGTGCATTAGCATTTTGTCATCCATTTGGCAGCAGAAGAGGAAGTACCCCAGTTGAGAAACAGCAAGGTCAGCAGAGGCAGCACAACAGTGATTCTCAACCAGGGTTAAAAAATTTTAAAAAATAAAATAAAATCCACAAGTTCTGGAAAGGTGCCTAGAATCTTAAACAAGGGTTGAGAATGACTGCTCTAGTGTGCTGCCTTGCCTTCCCTTTAGACTAACAGCAGATCACCTCTCTCTGGGTGCATCTACTCAAGATGCTAGAAGTGCAGTAGACCAATTAATTCTACTGCATATTAGTGTATCATGGCAAAAGCTGTGCTAATGCACAGTAGAATTAGCCTACTGCACATCAGTCACACAAAAATGTCCGCTGACACTGGCAGTAGCACTGATTACAGCACACTAA
Organism: Alligator sinensis; assembly: GCF_000455745.1. Taxonomy (NCBI): domain Eukaryota; kingdom Metazoa; phylum Chordata; order Crocodylia; family Alligatoridae; genus Alligator; species Alligator sinensis. The sequence goes on along the minus strand of NW_005843390.1, from coordinate 103,189 downwards.
GTTAATACACATTATTAAGTTTAGTGCCCTTAATGCACAGCAATTACAGCGCATTAATGCATGTGTAAATGTGCCCTCTGTATAACAAGCAGTGATAAAAAAAAGTCAGGTCTCATATATCTAAAACTGAACACCTAATATCAGTAAATAATTTACCTTAATCTGTGCCTCAGCTCCTGATCTATTAACTTGGGTGATGCAAAAATTAATCTATTAACATCTGTGAAGTACTCATGCCACTGTGATGAATGCTATCAAAAAGCCCATGAGAAAATTAACAACTTTGTCTTGAGAGTAGGGTGTGAATAGTGCACTTTGAGAAATAAGTGAGCAGACAGCTGCTCATTAAATGCACCAAGTAAGGTAGGGACCCCATGGAAGATAGTAATTATAAAGATTCAAGGTTATATCATAATACACAAGTACAAGGAGGCTAAATAAAGGTTGCAGGGACAATTAATTCTGGCATTTATCAACATTGGAACATTAATACTCTTATCACAGTGCATGTGAAGGCATGCACACAATTATTAATATTGACTTTTTAAAAAAAACAAACAAACAAAAACAACTGTATAAGTTGCAAAACAAAAACCAAAAGCCACCACACACTGATGCTGGGTCCTTCCCCACCCTCAATTGAGCAATAAGGGTTTCAGAACCACTAAAGACCTGATATGGAGCTATGTAGCCAATCTAACAGAAGGCCCAAGTCATACAAGTGAAGAACTTACTTTCTGGCACACCAGGCCTCTCTAGTGTTAAAGCTTACAGAATACTGAAGATAACCTAAAACCCATACACTCCATGTTTGATAGTGGAAACAGACACCTTTTACTTTCAGAGTCCAAAACAGTCTCAGTCTACAAACAATGTTTGTGGTCCCTCCCAAATTAGCTTTCATATGACCAAACTGCAAAGATTTCATCTTACTACTATTTCTGTTAGTTTGTCCCACACATCTGGGGTTTGGGGGAAAGAGACACTTGAATGCTTGTAATGGTGTCCCCATTCTAAACTGGTTACCCTTTTCTTTTGTTGGGGACAATTTTCTTCTTAAGAGTCCAGAAGGAAAATATTTGCAATGCTTGAATCCCAGACTTTAGGTTAAGTGACTGTAATACTCACAGATGATCAATATTTAAGCTATGACGGGCTTAAAATAACATTAACTGCATGGGACTATTATGCACATCTTGTGCATAATCAGTTTTATGATTTTTCAGTAGCAGTTAGAAAAAAAAGTTGAAGCCCAATCTTAAAATTTAGGCTTAAAGTATACTAAACAGCTATGTCAGAATAATTTGGAAGTAGCAAGAGTTACCCAGATCAAATTTTAATAAAACCAGCAGGGGTGTGTACAGGGAAGCTGCTCTGACACGCTGTAATTACAACACATTGGAGCAGACTCAATTAAATTGAGTCTGCTGGAGCATGCCAATTATTGCGCTCCAGCAGCCTATGTCTCATGTATCAGCATTCCCACGTGTCAAAATGGTGGCAGGGGCGCTTTTATCATAGCCACTCTAATTAAAGCGTCCTCCTACATTTAAAAAATGCCCCAGGGGATCTAAGATACCCCTTTACAAAGCAATAACCAGGGACAGGTTAGCATGGGACAGGTGTATTGAAAGGAAGAGAGAAGTTTGTTTGTTTTTTTTAAATAAGCAAACAACCCCTCCCCCATGCATACACATATACCCACTATTTATTTACATTTTGCTTAATTAACCTTACTAAGCAAATGTTTGCATAATGTTAATGCAGACTATAAAACTGCAATAACAGAATAAAGTAAAAAAAATAGTGTTTAGACATGTAAAGGACTAGGAACAAGTTGATCCCACTCTGATAAGCTAGGGGCATTTCTACTACCGCAAAATACTGGTGTACTCCCAAGAAAGGGAGTGCACAGGCAATAAGCCAGCAGAGAACCCCCACTTCCCTGCTCTTCATGCCTTCTGCTGACCAGACTCTAGTCTGGGGAAAACAGCAGAAGAACAGCAGCAGTTGGATTTATCCTAAACATGAAAGGAGTTCAGATATACGGTCC
>NW_005843390.1:99603-101126 GCF_000455745.1 Alligator sinensis | reverse complement strand
GTTTAAGAAAAGCTGCAACTAGATTCTTCCAATGTTCTGGAGTTCAGGTGCTGCCACACTGTCTTCTGTAGAGAGAGAAAAATTTTAGCCGAACAGCTTAGTCGTTGTCACCCCCCCCACCCCCCAACAGACTAAGAAAAATAAGCTCCATTTCAATACTTGGTTCTGATAATCTCCGCTCCCTGGCAATAGCATTTCATTTGGTGCAGCGTAACCCAAGTTTCAGTTATTTATTTGTGCTTTCTTGGGGGAAAGGGGTGGGAAGACAGCTGCAAATCTGACCACTAAGCAGGCAGAGCCAGAACTGGAACTGGCAGAGTCTCTCCTGCGCTCTCCATGATCTCTTCCTTACATCCAGAAGCCATGGAGGAAGCAAATCTCCTAATAAAGTGAGGACAAGATTAATTCCTAGAGGAATGTAGTAAAAACCTGGGACAAAAAAAATTGAAGAAGTCTAGTCCACAGCCCAAAACACCTAAAAGAAGAAACATCTGTAGTTAGTTGTCTGAAATATTTTGAAAGCATGATGTTATGGGAAGCAAGTCTGGTCTACGAAGTACTACAATTTCAAAAGAACAAGTACAATTAGGGACAAAAACTATTCAATTTGCTTTCTCCTACTACTTATTCCCCTGACACATGCAGCCCAAGCAAGTTGCATTCCTTTCCCCTCCAAAGACGGACAACATTGATTCAGTTCATTTCTTGTGCATAAAGAGGTTTCCCCTGGCTGCATAACCTCTGATGTACACTTCCCAAGTAACCCTTTCAAATCAGATGAAAAGCCAAGGTACAGAAAGAAGTAGCTAAAAGGTGCTTTTATTGATGCCCATAGTGCAAAGTTTACACCAATCAATTTTTGGCTGATGTGGGTGATAACGTCGCTGATAAATGCTGCTTGAAGAGCAGTGTCTGGCTGATAAGTCTGTGGGGGGGGGGGGGGGGGGGGGGGGGGGGGCGAGGCCCCTGCAGGGAGAGGGAGTGTGGCTGGGGCAGGCAGTGGCCAGCCAGGCACAGGACAGAGCCACGTGCCGCTTGTCTGGGAGCATTGGGTGAGGTAGGGGGAAGGAGGAATGGCTCTCACTGCCAATGCACTCCAGGGCAAACAAACAGAGGGGCACGTACCCCCCAGATCTCTGCGTGGGGCGAGGGTAGGCTGCCTGCCTCAGGGAGCCAGGGGCAACAGCAAGTTCTGGAGTGACTGTAGCATACCTCATAGCCCGCGCCAAGCACAGCCCAGCCCAACCCAACCCGCCAGTTGAGAAAAGCCCGGTGGCGCTCCCAGCCCCAGCCCCTAGTAACAGCCCACCATCGCCTCATGCACAGATCAGCGCTGGGGGGCGGGGCGGGGCACCTGCCCCTCTGTGCCTCCTTTGGGGTACATCAGCAGTGGGAGCTGCTCCCTCCCCCACGCACCCCCAGATGAGCTGCTCACAGCACCATCCCAAACCCCACCACAGCTGGGCAGCACCTGCTCCAGCCCCAAGCCCTACTCCCTCCCTCATGGCAGGGGCCTCCAACTG
>NW_005843390.1:96475-99593 GCF_000455745.1 Alligator sinensis | reverse complement strand
CTTCCCAGCCAGATGCTGCTCTCCAAGATGCCGGGATGCATAAATTGGCAATCGGATCAGTATGAACTGATATGGCTTGTTAGTAAAGTTGGCCATTAGTATCGTCGCTGCCCCCCCAAAATCTTTATTGGTGCACCCTGCAAGTAGCAGCTATATAAGAGTCAGATGATATTGATAACCTGTTACAATATAAAACATATGTCTGGAAGGTTCTGTAGAGGCAAGTATAGCAACTGTTGCAACTTTCACTCCAGTTATATTCAGGGATCCTGGTGTTTCCTCCCCACACCCCAGGATTAAAGAGAAAAAAAAAGATAATTACACTTTGCAAATTATGTTAAAAATCCATTAAGAAAACAAGAGGCACCGCCCCCCCAGCCCTGCCAGTGCCATCCCCACCCCCCTCCAGCTGCCAGGGTTTCCTAGCCCCACGTCTGCAGCCCCCTAACTCTGGCAGGAGGCTGCAGCCACTGCAGCAGAATGGAGCCCAGCTCCCCACTGCTGCCTGCTTACCGTGGGCTCAAGTAGGGGAGGCCAGCTCCCTGCTGCTGCACGCACTCTCCAGGGAGCAGGGAGGACCCGTGCCCTGCAGATCTGAGCACAAGGCAGGCTGTGCGCTCAGATGGGGGAAGGGAAGTTCCCTGGTGCTGTGTGCATGCATCTGGGGGGGGGGGGAAAGATGGACAGCAGGGAACCCGCACCCCCCAGATCTGTGTGGGACAGGCACAGGCTGCAGGCTCCCGCCCTGCCGCCCTACTGCAGGGGCTCCGTGATCTGGCATGGCAAGGAACAGTGGGGCCACGTGGAGAAGCTGCTTGCCGCTGTGAGCTCCACACTGCCCTGACAACGTACCTGCTGCACACATGGCTGCAGCGAGGGCAGTGGCACGGGGCTGTACTGATCAAAGCCGCCCCACGCAGTGAACACATCACTAGGGCAATCTGGAGCTTGCAGCAGCAGGCAGCTTCTCTGAACAGCCCCACTGTTCGCTGCTGCACCAGCTCATGCCCCCCAGGCTGTGGAGGCACCCAGGTAGGGCAGCAGGGCAGGAGCTTGAGCCTACACCTACCCTCACCCCTGCCCCATGCACATACCTGGGAAGCACAGGGGTCCCCCCAGCCCCTCAGGGCTGTACACAGGACTGGGGAGCCAGCCCCACCCCCCTCCCTACATAGGCTCAATACCCTTCCCCCACACCTACTTACCTGCCAGAACTGCTCTCCAGGCTGCCTGGGGCCCTGTGCATGTACATGGCACCCCCTGCCTGACCACTGTCCTCCTGCTCCCTCCCAGCTCCCTGAAGGCTGGAACTCTGCCAGCCTGCAGAGGGCTCCTCAAAGAACTTCAAAAACCTGTGGGCTTCTCTGGTAAAAATACAGTTTACTCTGTTTCCCACAGAAAAGTGGAAAACCCAGATCCCTGGTTATACTAATTCGAGGTGCTCCAATACAGTGGTCTGATATCAGATCAGCACACATATAAAGAAAATTGACTGCACCGGAAGTCAGTCTGATGTGGCCAATAAATGCCCTTGCATGCATGCATGCATGCAACCACAGCGCAACATGTGGGCAATGAGGAGCACAGCTCAGCAGCATGGGGAGCTGCATCTAGTTGCTAAGTCTGTTATGGCGGAAGAGGGGAGCAAATCAAGGCCCCTGCAGTGAGGGAGGGAGTGGGGCTGGTGTAGGTGCTGTCCCACCAGAGAAGGACAAGGCACAGGACAGAGCTATGGCTCATCCAGGGGTTGTGGAGGAAGATGGCTCCCATCATTGTGCACACCCTGGGAGGGCATGTGTACCCGTTGGTGTATGTGAAGGGTGTGGGTGGGCTACAGCTGTGGGCTGGGTCTATACCAGGCTCTTCCCAGCAGGGGGCTAGGCCAGGCTGCACTCAGGGCAGGGCTGGGCAGATGGCAGCAAATTGAGGTGGCTGCAGCCACCCCCCCCCATAGCCCCCTTCCCAGTGCTGCCACCACCTGCCACAAAGCACAGCCTGGCCCAACCCACACCAGGAAGAGTCCAGTGCCATCCCAGCTCTACACAGATCCAGGGGATACATTGCCCCCCATGCCTCCCCAAGGTGCGCACAGTAGCAGGAGCTGCCCAAACAAGCTGCAGCTCCATCCCACACCCCACCCTGGCTAGGTAGCACCTGTCCCAGCCCCAACCCCACTCCTCCCACCGCAGGGGCCTTGTTCCCCCTCCTTGCCCACCACAGTAGATTTACCAGCCTGACACTGCTCTTCAAGCTGCCAGGCTGCGTATTGGAAGTCAGATCAGTATTGGCTGATATGCCTCCTTAAATAATCAGTATCAGCCCCCCCCAAAATCTTTATTGTGCACCCCTAATTAATTCATCTAGTTTATAATCACTATAACTGTACAGACAGTCAAAAAGCCTGAGCTGAATAGCTTTAATCTTCACAGGTTAGTCTAAACTGCAGAGATTGACTAGGGCACATGCCCCCTAGATTGGTGCATGGGGCAGGGGCAGGTTACCTGCTGTTGCCTTGGGGCTCCCCACTGTGCTGCCCTCCCCCTGGGGCCTTTGCAGCCCAGGGGCTGTGGGTGGGGAGTGAGGGACAATGGCATGGGGAAAGCACTGGCATTTCAGGGCTGCTCAGTACTACAAAACCGGGGGGAGGCAGGGGGGCTGTGAGAAATAGGGACAGACAGCTGAACACATGTCCAGGTGAACAAAGGGGGCTGAGGACCTCTTATTTTCCATGATGGTACCCCCCCCCCCAACCAAAAAAAAATTACAAGTAAACAAGCCACCAAATGCCAAAGTCTATAGGCATTTAGAACTTATAATCACTGGAAGTCTAACAGTGCCTCAAACTGCTTTAAAGTTATAAATATATCAATAAAACATTATGTTCAATTGACACTTTTTTTTTTTTTTAAACAAACAAACAAAAAAAACACCAGTGAATCTGAACTATTTAAACAGAGAAAGCCAGGATCCCTGGTAAACAGTCACACTTTATTACAAAAATGCAGCCACATGCCTGTAGTGGCTCAGGCCAGAAGCTGGGGGGAGAAGGGGAGTGGGAGCAAGAAGTGCACTAGAACATGCCTCCCTGCTCAGCTGGAGCAGACAAGTTGGGCCAAGG
>NW_005843390.1:94198-96444 GCF_000455745.1 Alligator sinensis | reverse complement strand
CCCCCCCCGTCGCCCCGGGGGGGGGGGGGGGGGGGGGGGAAGGAAAGAGAGAGGTGGAGGTGCAAATCATCCTGGGATGCTGGGGGACCAAGTTACTCTTGAATCTGAAGGGGATCTAGGACAGAAATTTAATGAACTGATTTAACCTAAACCAGTTAAGTCCAATACTACATCCATGCAAATTTATATTAAACTGGTTTCGGTCATTTTGATAGCCATTTATGTACACTGAACTTCTGTTGTTACAGACTTGAACTACATTCCAATCAAGAAGTACCTTCTCATCCATAGCTTGAGCCAGGGTTGGGCAAAATGTGGCCTGCAGGTCAGATGCGGCCTGCCATGGCATTCTATCTGGCCTGCAGGGCCCCTAAAATGAATATTTATCTGCCCCGGCTGTCTGTCATGCAGCCCTTGATAGCTTGCCAAAAACTCAGTAAGCGGCCCTCCGCCTGAAATAATTGCCCACCCCTGGCTTGAGCCAATATAAAGCAATTTAAAAGAAACTAAAGGGTTAACAAATTATTCCTTTAAAAATGGGTGGCCAAACTGAGGCATGAGTACCCCATGTGGCACGGGCAGCCTGTGTGGAACACCACAGATCAGGGAGGGGACAGGGAAAGTATTAAGGCAAAACAAAACAAAACAGACAGGGAGCATAGTAGAAAGCAGAACAGACTGGGCAGAGGAAGATCAAAGCAGCAGTTGGAGAGAGTGCAGGGCTAATTTGTGACCTGCCTGCTAAACAGGTTGGCCTCACTGTTGTAAGGTATAAGCTACGAGTGCTCAACTTCCAGCTTGTAGGCAAGATCTGCCCCCAGGTGCCCTGACATTCAACATGCAGGGATCCCCCATATACCACATTCACCTGGTCCACAGGGCCAAAATTGAGCACCAATGCTATAGGCAATTGTTACAATTGTACCAATATAAGCTATAACACTTAAGTTGTTACACCCATTGCATAAGCAGGTCTTACAGGGTGTATACAGAAATTGCTTTTTCACCATTTAAAGTGCTTTACTGCTGTGACTTAACTGATGTGCATGGCTTTACAGCGCTTTAAAACTAAGCATTGTTAAACGAGATGTTACATTAAAAGGTGCTGTAGGTTGCTAAAGTGCTATAAAATCCAGCACTTGAAATTTAATTTCTGTATGCTGAGCAGTGGAGAAGCCTTAGGAGGCTGTAAAGCACCCCCTACCTCTTAGCCTGGTAAGTGCAGGGAGGCTCAGAGTCCCCATCCCCCCCCCCACTCCAAACACTGCAGTTCTGTCATGTTTAAGAACCCTGTAACTGTATAATGCTATCAAAAGTGTTCTAAATTATAGTGCTATAAAACATACACAGAACATGTACACACCCACTAGCTCTGACACAGGGCATGGGACATAGCAGCAGCAACAACATAGGGTAGCAGCAGGACTGGCAGTTAAGGAGATAAAGCTGCAACAGTGGCAATAGGCAAAGCTGACTGAGCGTGACTGGAGCTGTATTAGCCACCACCTGCCTGCTGCTAATCACCGTGTCCAGTGGCCCCCAAGACCACTCCCCCCCACTAATTTCTGGCTGCCTGTGGATGCAACCCTCAGATCATGTTTGCACCCCCTGGTCTAGTAGAACCCAGAGACTTCACCAAGTTATATTCCCTGTCCTCCCAGTGATTAAGACTTGTGAACTAAACAGGAGTACATGCAACTACACCAAGCAGCTACACAGCACCACTTGAGATGCTGCAGATTGTTTCCAAGAGTGCTGCTGTCTGATCAGCTGCACAGGATTGCTGCTAAGTGCCAGAGGATCAGAGAATCAACATGTTTTGAGATAAATTGTTCAGCTGATTTGTTGTGTTTTTTATCTTGAATTTGGCAACCCACCACAAGCTATGTAGGTTGTGAACCACCCTTGATATGAATGATGTGGGTTCAGCTCTAACAGCCAGGGCAATGCCAGCTTGATGCACAAGCACAGTCTGCTGGCTAACTACTGTGCACAAAGAACCAGTCAGAATAAGGGGATCTTGTTTTAGTTAAATGTGTTTTTTCAGTGTGCAAAAAGTGATATTATTACTGTATTGTTCCAGTTACAAGATGACCTTCATATTGTCAGGTGTAATTTCAGGAAAAGCAGCTCTTCCCCCCTGAATGTAGATCAAGAAGTACAGATAGAAGCCTTAGACTACCAGTGCTCTTAAAGAAAAAACATCCCAAAATGCAAGTTAAAATAACCAGGAAGACACAAAGAAT
>NW_005843390.1:60048-94188 GCF_000455745.1 Alligator sinensis | reverse complement strand
ACTTCTCTGTGTATGCAGCAACAATAAAGGAAAAAAAACCCAAACAAAAACACAGATACAGAAAACAAACCAACCAAAGAAGTCAACACTTGAGAAGCCCCAATGGTAGGCTGAATGCCCCCCCCCCCCACATCCATGTGAGCAAAATGCTGTTAACAAGTGCCAAATGATAGATACATGGAAAAAATAACCTGGCAGACATATAGATGACAATGTGCTCTATAACGGCTGTTAGTACTCGAGAAAGATTTTGGAATTATTGTGCCTGGTTCCCCAAAGCCATCAACTCAATGTTCAGCATCAATCAATCAAAAAAAAAAAAAAAGTTAGAAATTATTTAGACCAGTGGTGCTCAACTTTCTGCCCCACGGACCAAATGAATGATGCAGGGCCAGCCCGCCCCACCACACCAGGATCAGGTCCTAGGGGCCTGGCACCACCTGTCCTGGCCCTGCACACAGGAATCAGGAGCCCCATCCAGGAGACATGGCAGCAGAATGGGCACAGCTCTCAGCTGCCCTGCCTCGAGGTAGTTCCTCACTACCCGGTCCCAGCACCCCCATCATCCAGCCCATGTGCCACATTGCCAAGTACTAGATAGCTTGTTTTATCATTTCTGCACGGAAGCTGAATGCAAGAGCATATTCTGTGTATTAACTGCTTCAGCTAGATCTTTCAGAGGAAGGTGTAGTACCTTACACCCTTAAGGAAAAAGGGAACTTGTCCTCCTTCAACAAGAGTAGAAGTAACTAAAAGGTAGTGATACTAGTGCATTTAAAATAAACCAGACTGAAAAACACAAATCCAATATGCCTAAACAGGCACTTAAATAAAATCTTTCTGTTGAGTTATTTCAACGTGTCCATTAGTACATTTTGTTCTACTCAACTAATGCAGAGCTGCGCACATTTCCACATGTCCTCCATAACACTGTCATTCAACAATTTAGTTCTAAACAAAGCTACTATTTTGAATATGGATGGTTTCATCCCGAATGGCCTGACTGAATACAGACAAATGCATAGCTGAAAACAAAGGCACAGCAAGGAAGTTGGCTTTCAAGGTTTCCATACTGTGCACAACAGCAGTACTTTAAACCAAGAAAGGGAAAAGCTTCTTAGGAACTAATAACCGAGTGTGCGCACACGCATTATTTTAAGCAACTAGTGTTAAGACTTAAAGTGTGTTATACCACAAGCCATAGTGAGGGCTCAAGCGGGAATCAGGGTCTCTGGGACCAGCATTGCCCAAAGCACCGATATGCTCACCTCCCTGGCCCCTGCGATCTGAGACCTGATAAAGGAAAGCCTTGCATCCAACACCTTGTCTCACTTCACCCCAACTATATTGGTGGCAGGAACAACAAAAACACGCCACCCAAAGAAACCCTTGCCACAAGCCTCCTTTTCACTACTTGGGGGGGAATCTCTTTTGGGAGAAGACAACACAGGCACACGGCTCTGAAACCGGCCTTGTGCTTCTACTCCTAGAACACGACAAAGCCCCGCGGGGGCGTGGAGAGAAGCGACCTCTGGAGACCTAGGGAGGGAAGGGCAGGGCAGACAGCACCCACAGCCCTCCGCCTGCAGAAAGGTGTTCGCACCCGAAAGCTTGCAAAGAAGAATTTTCCCAACTATTTCAGCTGGTCCAAGAAGAGATGCCGGATGCACCTAGAAAGACTCGCCTGCCGCCTTCGGGAAGCCTGCTCCTGGCATTGAGAAGCAGCAGGGCTTCAAGTCACCGAACCGGCCCCCGCACACACAGGGGGCAGCCCCGGCCGCACGGCCCGGATCCGCACTCACCTGCCCAGGCGCCCAGCCCCGGGCCCGGCAGGGCGCGGCGGCCCAGCACCCAGACGCGGAGCCCGGCCACCAGGCGGTAGCCGGCCCGCAGGGTGACGTAGGCGGCGCTCAGCGCCCCGACCCAGTAGAGGAGGCCGGCAGCGGGCAACGAAGCTAGGGTCGCCATGCTGCGGGGGTGTCGGCCACGCAACGACTAAAGGCAGTCCGCCTCGCCGCCGACCTTTCCCCGGCAGCGTCGCTTCCCTATTAGCTGCGGTGCCCGCCCATCAAGCCCACGCGCGCCTCCCATTGGGAGGCTGGCGGGCACCCCGCCCCCGTCCCGCCTCGGAGCCGACCGGCTCACGCCGTCTCCCTTCTCATTGGAAGAACCGCGACCACCCCACGCCCACGGCCTTGTGCCCCCATGTGCTTGGCCACACGCCTCTCCAGCCATTGGCTGCCGTGACTGGCAATCAGAAGGAGTTCGTGCCGGGATTGGTGGAGCTGCCTGGGCGGGTAATTTAAGGGTCTCGTAGCAACAGCTGCGGAACGAACTTTCTGGGTCCTTGACCCTAGTCTCCTAGTGCGAGGACGACCCGCCTACACTGCTTCCCCCGGCGTGTTTCTTCCTGCGCTTGCAGGAAGGGGGAGGGGTCCACCGTAATTTCCCGCATAAATGAGTGCATGGGCAGCAGCATAGATCCACGTGCTCTTGTGCCCTCATCTTCGCCCTTTAGTCTACCCAGGTCAGTCCTCAGCCTGCTCCTTAGCTACCCTGATATAAAGGGTGTTTATCAAGTCTTTGTGTAACTTTAATAACTTTGCATATAGGCATGCTAGAAGCAAACTGTAAATGGCAACTGAAAGCATAATTCATTAAGTTTTTTAGCACAGCGTAAGCTATGCGTAGGGCAAGGATCACAAATAATTCATGAAATCACTCAGCAGCAACTGAAAAATGTTTTCTACAAGTTGGAAAATTGGAATGTATCACAAAATATGGTGTTTATGTTGTAGTCTAGAAAGTTGAGCTGTATTGTGTTACAACTTAATGAATTATGCTTTCAACCTCCCTTTACAGTTTGCTTCTATTGTGTGTACATCCAAAGTACGCACGATATTAAAGTTTAAAGTTGCACAAGGACTTTATAAACATCCTGTATTTAAGACACCCCCAATTCCTTCCAGGCCTCTGTTCTTGCTAGGCTCATGACCAGCCCAAGCTCCTGGTGCTCCGTTCATCCAGTGTGCCCCTCTCCATGCCTGTTCCAGATCGAGTCCCTCATCCTCAGCTACAGGTGATGGGAAAGGTGCCCCAGGCAGCCTCGCTTCCCTCTGTCAGCCGGATACCTTGGGAGCAGCCCATAGGTTCCCAACCAGAGGAGAACCCCCAAACCAGGTCCAACCTGCCATGTGGCCCAGTGTATGTTCCAGCTGCCCAACATCCTCCTCTCAAGAGTGGAAATAATGAGGGTTGCCAGCCACTAATTTTCATCATTGTTTATCCTGAATATACGTGCATGTGCTTTCGCATCTGTGTATACACTTAAAGTGATTCTCGGTAGCAGACCCCACAATGAGAGCAGGGGCCCTCCCTTCTGAGTTGCACTACTCATGGCAGAGAGACAGGAGCCAGTCTGTGTGGAAAGGCAAATGCCTACACAGGTGAAATTTGCCAGGCCAAATTTTGATACCTGTCATCGCAGGAAAAGCACATACAATCCCAACATCAGATGTTCATGCTGGATGCAACCTATGATCTTTTGTTAGACGACAGGGCATGAATTCCCTTTTCCATAGCTTGCCTAGCACTGTTTCCTGGTGTTTCTCACCATAGTCCATACCTGCTTACATTTTTTTTTCTTGAAAATTTGAAGCCTGCACTATTTTTCTTTACTTCCTATCCTAAAAAGTGTTAGATGGCGTAGCTGTAGTTGCCATGCCTTAGCGATCATTAAGTGGTTGTTGTTCATATAAAACTTTGAGATGAGTATCACAAAAGTGCAAATCGTATTACTGTTAGGGTGTAGTGTTATAATGGTCTATCAAGCACTTGCCTTTAATGTTAATAAATTATAGAGAAGTTTCTGTACCATAGAGTTATTTCTCATATTTACTCTCTCTACTCTGTATTACCTCCTACCCTCTCATTCTGATTTGTGTGTTCAATACTTTTTATTTGTAATTTTTCTTAAGATGGGTAACATTTTCTTTACTGTCCAGATCTTGGTTAACAATGCCAAAGGTTTGGGTGATGGGGTCAAGGCAGCAATAGTTCCTGTAGTTTAAACTGATTTCTTTGGAGTTGGTTATAGTGATTTTGTTATATTTCCTCCTTACTTACACTTCTGCCCTCTGGACTATAAGCACAGCAAAGCACACCACATTTTGAGGCCATTTGACTCATGCAAACCTAGAAAGATGGATCTTAGACTTCATAGCAGGACTGGGGAATGGGAAACAGGTCTCTGCCAAACACCTTTTCCTCTAATCCAGCCATTTCACTGATCCCAGTAACTTGTACCCCATTCAAGTCTGCTCTCCAAATCCCAAGGCCACAACTTATAGTCTTTCACTTTGGCCTTCTTCATTCTTATCCTTATTGCTCTTTATTGACCAGAGTCTGAAAATAATTATTCTAAATTGGCTTCCTCTCTAATTGGACTAGATTACCATGAGGTTTCTTTCAATTCTGTGTTTCCAACCTTTCAACCCAAAGTTTTCACTGAACAGAGTATTCTCTGACATTGTGTTACTCACAACCACTAAGGATAGGAAAGTATAGATGCTGAAGAACACTTCTACAGTAAGAGGTAGTTTTGGCAGCTAATTCTATGGCCTCAGAAATCAAAGAACTCATACAAGCTATACAATTTTGTCCTATATTGTAAGCACAATTTTTCCAACCATAGTAGAAGACGGTGTAAATCCTGAACAACATAATTAACTCTAAAGTGACATAAAGCATTCTATCTACGATTCTATGATCTATCTGGGCCAGCAAGCTGCTTCCACAACACTTCCAGACCTGAGAGCTAGAAGTTCAAATTAGAACTTAACCCTAGTCTTCCATGTGGCAGTACAAGCAAATCTAATGCCTAGGGTCCACTTGAGAGATGTAGCTAGCTGTGTTAGTCTGACATCAAGTAGAAAGAAGGGTAGATTCTCATCTTATAGACTAACCAGAGAGAGAGCGAGTGTGTGAGAGAGAGAGAGAGAATGTAACAAGCTTTTGTGCAATAAAGCTCAATTCATCAGATGGTTCACTGAGGATTTTATACTGGGCTCTGCTACTATTTTGTCTTGGTTTTCCTTCCAATTTTTGTTTCCTCCCATCTGCCTTTAAATGCTCTCAGTAGGTAAACTGGTTCAATTAATAATGGATCCAAACCATCACCTGAAACTCATCCCACATCATCTTTCCTTGATGGTAGTGTAGGTTGTAGATGCAGGTGCATCTGATTTAATTTTTAGCCTCTTAGATTATCTTCTGATCCAGCCTTCTACTTTGACCAAGAAGAGATCAGCATATAGTCAAGAGGTATAAATTTGTCAGCAGGGAGATCAGAACATAGGACTAGTTGTGTGAGAGGCACAGAGAGCTGATTCTTCATTGTAAGTTCAACTCACTACTTGTGAAATATAATAGCATGAATATGGAATGAATGGCTTTCCTAATTCAACCAAGTGATCCATTCCTGCCTGAAGCATGAAAATATCTACCTGTTATAACTTTTATACCTACTAATGCCAATATGTTCATATATTCCCAAATTCTCCTATACATTGGTGCGTCTACATGTTGCCCTATGGTGATGTTACTACACCCTGCTTTAGTACTTCCTTTTGAAAGTACTAAAGCATGGTGCAGTAACTGCCCGTACTGCGCCATACATGCGGCGGCACGGTTATTTTCAGCAGCTACTTCACCATAGCAGCACACTGTAACAGGGGAGCATGCTGCTATGGTGAAGCAGCTGCTGGTCACGTGTAGACACTTGTGGACACTACGTTGCTATAGTATGTCAGTATGGCAACGTAGCATCACGTGCAGTTAATGCGCTTTAGATGATGTGCGTTAAATTTAATGCCTCCATTGTGAGGTACTAGAAAAAGGTCCATTAGCCTATTTAAATGGGCATTAGCTAAACAGCACATTTTTTGTGACACTTTAGTGTGCATTAATATAGCCTAAGGTGCATTAAAGCACATGGGTAGACGTGCCCAATACGTTGTCTAACTAGCATGCAGCCATTATCACAGAACATGAGCTGTGCTAACCCTCTTGCACTACCACCCACATCCTCCAGTTCTGATCTTGCCCCATACAGACTGCTTAAAAACTACAGTTCTCATTGCTGTTGCCTCCAAGGACCAGTCAGATCCCACTGCAACCCAGTTCAAAAAAGCAGGCAGCAACTACTGAGGATAAACTTTGTGTAGCTTTTATTCATACTATCAGGTGACCAGAACGGGCCAACAGTAGAAAACGTGCCAGGTTAAACACAAATTACAAAGTGCATTTTTATTCTACTCTTTCTTTTTAATACATTAGAAGCTCTTATATCAAGGTTTCACGATTGCCCACAAATTATCAGTCACTACAATTTGCTGCTTAATGAATGTATTTAATAATGTTCCTACATAACTTTCTAGGTATTTACTCAGTTTTGGCTGTACTGTCCCACATGCTTTCCTTATCTGGTATGACACGTTATACTAATTCTGTCCATCCCAGGATGTTCTTGACCAGATTCCAAGTGCTTGGATGTGCTTTGGTACTTTCCACAGAAGTAAACTAAACCAGGCATTGATTTTTTTCAAGTATTAATTTTTATTAATATTAAGAACAAAAACATACATCTGCTACATTTCCTGTTATACCAGGCACATCATGCTAATATACCTTCTTAATACAAATCAAATGATGTTATGAAAACCTGCATTCACAATCAAGAAGTATCAGTTAGATCTATAGCAGAATTTAAGTTTGGTTGAATTCAACACCATATTGTAGCTTGGATTTGCTTTTCCTTCGAAGAAGCATATAAACTAGGTGTCATGCTGGTGTTATAGTGCTTCGTGGTTCCCTAGTACATTGGATTGTGAAATACTTGGCAGTGGGTAATTTGCATGGACCAATATGACATGGATTTTCCTCTACATGTTACTATTCAGCCTTGATTCTGATAGAATTGTATGCATTCATTTTTACATCATTTTAGTTGTTAACAGTATAAGTTTTGCTGATTTTCTGTACTAATATGCAGCATAAATAGTTATTCAATAGAATAATTTAACTAACATATTTCCCCATTTACATATCCTACCTTGAAAAGTGGCTCTACAGAGGATCAAACACTGGGATTTTTTTCCTTACCAAACCCCAAACTGCATATGATTAAGTTAATTTAGGCCACCATTTTTAAAACTGTAAACATAAAAATTGGAAATGTATGTCCGAATCCTCCAGCTCTTGGGTAGACCAAAGTTTTAGGACAAAATCCAACTCCATTCATTCAGTGTCTTAGTGGTACTTAATCATATGTAATCTTGTTGCACCCTGAGAAAACATTATTTTTAAAGGCATCTTCATCTTAGCCTTAAGACATGGTCACAAAAAGCAATAAGAAGGAAGAGAACCCACCCAATTTTTGTATTAATGGTTTTTCAGGGACTTGAGTAGAGTGGAGTGAGATTTCACTGAGTGCCCCCGAACAGGTGGAGTAGGATCTGGCCCTTCATAACGATTTAGATATTGGTTCATAATTGCAATACCAAGGGCAGCATTAGAGAATTGATCCTATTTTCTTTTTGTCACTGTTTCTTCCTGCTACCTTCCATTAAAACAAATAATAGCTCTACAAATTATATAGCTAGTACACAGACCTGATTTGGTTTAACCTGGAGAGTCTATGTCTTTTCCATAAGAGTGTTTGTATATGTGTATGAGAATTGAAGAAACAACTGTGCTGTAATAAGACAGAAAATAATCCATCTTTAAAGCTGTTTTTACTACCTGACTTTTTATACAGCATGCTACTTTCCCATCTATAGGAAAACAGGGGTGAGATTCTAGTATTGTTTTTCATTTGGTTACAACGGAAGTCCAAATCATTACGCAAAATATATGCTCACTGTTGTTGCACTGTTCAGGGATTTTCTTCTTATCTGAAATAGAAGTTCTCAAACTACAATTTGCAGGGGGCAGATACATAACCTAGAGCTGACTCCTGCTCATTGTGTTCGTTTGCTTTTACAAGCCCTTCTTTGCAATAAAGAGCTTGGATTATAAGCAGCTGGAAAGAGTAGGAACAGCCAATCTAGCTGTTTGGACTATTGCTTTAAGTTAAGCACAAAACAGGAGCAAAGCTGCGGGACTGAAGCTAGTAGCAGGACTGGAGGAATGCATACAAAAATGTGAATCAGCTAGGTGGTCAGCTGTACAGGGAATGGGGAGGAAGGGAATCAGGCAAAGGACAGCACACTCAGAGAAGCGGGCAACTTACTATTCTGTGTTCAAGGACTCTTGTGGTTGATACCTTCTACTGGACCAACTGCATGGTTGGAATAGACTTGGACAAGCTTTCAAATGTGAAGCATTCTTCATCAGGTCTGAAGGAAGAAGCAGACACAACAATGATTAAAAAAGTGTGGAGGGCTGTGAAAATGAAGAAGAGAGAAATTCCCAGGGGGACTGCTGTAGTTACCACAGGAATTTTCTGCAATAGCAAACAAGATCAAGGGAAGCCATCCATGAGTCATCTTCTGTGAAGGTGCATTGCATACTATGAAAATGTTAGCTGATCTTAAAATTCCCATTCTCCAACCACTTCTTATGTTACATTACCTACTACAGGAAGAGCAGCCCTTACCTTCTATGCAGAGTCAAGCAAATCTGAAAAACCTTGAGCTCTTCCAATTTTTGGTTTCCACTGTTATTCCATGGAATCAATCTTCTGTTGGAAGATTAAGACAGATGGCACAAGAGTCTACAAGCCTATGGTTTGTATTTTTTCTTTAAACAACACTATTCAATATTTATACTATTGTTTAAAAGATCTATATGAGACTGGAAAGAGACAAAGATTCTGCCTTGAGGAGTTTACAACCTAAATTATGTGTAATGCAGGGAACAGTGACAAGAATCATTAGTAGAAAGTAGTGCTCAGTTGCAGGGTGAGAGTTACAATAAGCAAGGGTATCATGATTTGGGTTGGATACACCTTGCTTACAGCTGTTGAGGACCAAACAAGTGTCTCTTCTCAGGGTTTACCCTGATGCTTCTCTCAGTTTTGTCCCATTTGATGGGAACTGTTATATACCCTGAAAAGGCCTGTAACCAGCAATGCTGATAAAATTCACTGTAGGCTTGTTGAATGCATTTGCACATCAAAGAACACCCACACCAGGACACCATGCCTAACCCCCAGGACATATCCCTGTCTGAACAAGACCTTCTGTTAATCTCTCCAGCTAGAGATCCCTCCTTGTTCCTTCAGATGCAAACTGACTCAGTAGTGCTACAAATTATGACTAGCAACAGCTCAGCTACACGGCTCCCATGTGCAGAAGCAGGAGGATCATTGAATTGTGGAAAGACGCAAGAGTGACAAAAGGGAGCCTATTTTGGAAGGCTATCATAAGAAACAAGAGTAGGAATAAAAGAGTATTCATGAATAAAACTGAGATAGTGAAGAGGGGGAAGTATATACAGAAAGAAAGGAGCAGACCAGGGGTCGGCAAGGTTTTTCATCAGAGTGCCCAAAACACCCCCAACTTCAACTTGTAAGATACTGGTGTGCCAGGGGCGGATGGTGGGGTAGACACGAGGGACCCAGTCCCTGTTGTGGCCATGCAGCCCCAGCCCTTTCCCCGTCATCAACCCAGAGGCACATGTGCCAAGCAAAATGCCTTCGAGTGCCACACTCTGGCACCCATACCAGGGCTTGCCTACCCCTGGAGTAGACTGAAAGAAGGAAAGAGGAAATAAGAGGGAAAAATAAAAGAAAAAGAATAGAGATAAAGGATAAAATACAGACACAGCAATAATTTGTATTACTATATTTACTCAAATCTAATATGAGGTTTCTTTCCCCAGGCAATGTGAGGATGGAGGGGAGGATACTCATCTTAGATTTGGGTACGGGGTAACCTGTTCCAGTGTCTTACTACCCCCCTAGTAACAAAGTTTATCTTAATATCTAACCTAAACTTCCCTTACTGCAACTTGAGACCATCATTCCTTGTTCTGTCATCTGCCACCAATGAGAACAGTATAGCTCCATCCTCTTTGGTACCAACCTTCAGGTAGTTGAAGGCTGCTAGTAAAGCCCCTCTCAGTCTTCCCTTCTCTAAAATAATAAGTCCATTTCCCTCAGCCACCTCACCATTTTCATTACCCTCTGCTGGACTCTCTCCAAATTGTTCACATCCTTTCTGTAGTGGGGGGCCCAAAACTGGATGCACTACTCCAGATGTGGCCTTACCAGTGCTGAATAGAGGGAAATAATCACTTTCCTCAATCTGCTAGTAATACTCCTACCACTGCAGCTAGTAATACTCCTACCACCACAGCCATTAGCCTTCTTGGGAACAAAGGCACACTGCTGGCTCATATTCAGCTTATTATCCACTGTAACCCCCAGGTCCTTTTCTGTAGAGCTGCTGCCCAGCCAGTCAGCCCAGGGCTTGTACTGATCTATGGGATTGTTCCATCCTAAATGCAGGGCTTTGAATTTGTCCTTATTCAACCTTATGAGATTTCTTTTGGTCTAATTCTCCAATTTGTCTAGGCCTCTCTTAATCCCACCCCTACCTGCCAGCATATCTACTTCTGCCTCCAGCTTGGTGTCATCTGCAAACTTGCTGAGGATGCACTCTATGCCATCTTCCAGGTTGCTGATGAAAATACTGAACAAAACCAGCCCCAGGACTGACTGCTGGGGCACTCCACTTGATACCGCCTGCCAACTAGACATTGAGCCATTGACTACTACTCTCTGAGTGTGATGATCCAGCCAGTTTTTTATACACCTTACAGTCCATTCATCCAACCCATACATCCTTAGCTTGCCTGTGAGAATGGTGCTGGGAGACCATATCAAAAGCCTTGCCAAAATCAAGGTATACCACATCCACTGGTCTCCCCATATCCACAGAGCCAGACATCTCATCATAGAAAGCAATCAGTTTGGTCAGGCATGACTTTCCCTTGGTGAATCCATGCTGACTGTTCCTAATCCCCACCTTCTCCTCCAAGTGCTTAGGAATGGATTCCTTGAGGACCTGATCCATGATTTTTCCAGGGACTGAGGTGAGGCTGACTGGTGTATAGTTCCCCAGATCCTCCTTTTTCCCTTTCTTAAATATGGGCACTATATTTTCCCTTTTCCAATCATTTGGGATCTCTCCCGATCACCATGAGTTTTCAAAGATGATGGTCAGTGGCTCTGCAATCATATCGGCCAACTCCCTCAGCACCCTCAGGTCCATTTTGCCTGGCCCCATGAACCTGTATATGTCCAGCTTTTCTAAATAGCCCCTAACCTGCTCTTTTGCCACAGTTGGCTGCTCACTTCCGCCCCAAACTGTGTTGCCAGGTGCAGCAGTCTGGGAGCTGACCTTGCCTGTGAAGACTGAGGTAAAAAAGACATTGAGCACTTCTACATCCTCTGTCACTAGGTTGCCTCCCCCATTCAGTAAGGGACCCACACTTTCCCTGATCCTCCTTTTGTGACTGATATACTTGTAGAAACCCTTCTTGTTTCCCTTCACATCCCTTGCTAGCTGCAACTCCTATTGCACTTTGTCCTTCCTGACTTCATCCCTGCATGTCCAAGCAATACTCTTAGTAGCATGTCCAAGTAATCCCCCCTAGTAGTTTAGCCTACAAGAAGTGGAAACTTGGACTTCTCGTTGTGAATTAACTTACTAAACAGTTTCGTGCTAAGCCAAATTGATCTTCTGCCAGACTTGCTAGTCTTCCTGCACATCAGAATGGTTTGTTCCTGCACTCTCAGTCAGGCTTCTTTAAAGTACAGCCATCTCTCCTGGACTCCTCTCCCCCTTGGACTGGCTTTTCAGAGGATCCTGCCCATGAGTTTCCTGAGCGAGTTGAAGTCTGCTATTCTGAAGTCCAGGGTCCTTACTCTGCTGCTCTCCTTCCTTCCTTTTCTCAGGATCCTGAACTCAATCATCAGTCCAGGGCAGGGAACACAGACCAGGTGCTTCCTGCTGCCCTTGCCCGGCCACACAGCAGCTGCTGCAGCTCTGACACCAACCCTGGCCCCAGGGCCAGGGCCTGAGCTGCCACCACTACAGCATAGCCAAGCTGGGGCCAGAGGCAGTGTGTCCTCTGTGATCCCTGCCCTGGACTGGAGCAAGGCCCCAGACAGAGCTGAAGCTGAAAGGGGTGGCAGCGGGGGAGAGGGCCAGGCAGGAAATGGAAGGCAGACAGCAGTGAGGAGGCAGCACAGGAGGAGTTTGCACCCTGGGATGTTGGAATAGAGGAAGGTGGGGTTCGGACCTCTGGCCACATGGAGCAGAGAAATGGCAGGACACTGCTATGAAAGAAGTGTCACTAGAAATGTAGCCAGTCAGCTCCATGCCCTAGGCAGCTATGTGACTCCCAGGGCAGTGCAAACTGCTTAGGTCAGAGGCGGGCAATTATTTTGGGCAGAGGGTCGTTTACTGCGTTTTGGCAAGCCATCGAGGGCGGCATGACAGGCAGCCAGGGGCAGATAAATATTAATTTTCTAAATTTTTTAGGGGCCCCGTGGGCCAGATAGAATGGCCTGGCAGGCTGCATCTGGCCCCCAGGCTGTATTTTGCCCACCCCTGGCTTAGGTGCTGATTGCAACGGCATGATCACCTGAGACTGCAGCTGCTGTTATTTATGCTACCTCAGGCACCCCATCCCTTAGTTACACTATTCGGTATCAGCACCAGTCATATCAGGCCCTGCAACTGCTGTAGTTTTAAACAATAAGCAAGGATCCAAAGCCCTGCATTTGGCGGTGGCTATAGGGCCTGGGCCAGTGTTTTGGCCGTGACACCTGACACATCCTCCCACAGTATCTGTCCTACCACAACTCTGCTCCGCATAACAGGAGGGTTAAGCTCCACTTCCTCCATTCTAGCTCCTTCCTTTATTGAGCACCCAGGTCTCATATGCCACACATTGCAGTTGCCCATGCCATTTCTGCTGTGTGGTGGCCTCCCTTGATCTAGCTAGACAAGGCATTCATAGGGTGCGAGAAATAGTAGTAGTGAAACAGACGTAGGCAGTGATGAAATATTTAAAAAAGAGCAAAGGCATGTTTTAGTTCGCCTTTCCATTTATGTCTATTACCACGCATAGCCTGTCTGGCAGGGAAAGGCAGTTGACTTGCCAATAAAGCTGAACTGCCCTTGCTTTCAAAACTGAATCATCCCAAGTTTTTCAATATTCTTATCTGCACGGCATCTATATAGATCTTTTTTTTAAATAAACCTTGGGATCCAGCAACTTTCTTTTCTAACTCCAAGATTAAAATCTGAAATTGCTCAACATTAAACAATGGAGTTTGCAGAGGTAGATGTTTCACCCAAAGCAGGAAAAATGTTGGCGTGTTAACTAATTTCACATGCTGAATGTAGAGCTGAATTGGCATGCTGATGTTGGTAGGGTTTTATGAGACAGTCCCTTCAATAAGACCTAAACCAACAGGAAGCTACAGAAATGTCACTATATGCCTATAGAGCTTGATAGAGAATTGTAACAAGGTACAAAAAAATGCAAGACTCTTCTGCTCAGTCACTGTATGCCCTGGTTTAAAAACCTTGCATTAAGATGAAAGGTCATGCTGTTGCATCATGCTGGCAATTATTACCACTAGCTCCAAACAGAAAGAGAGTGGGAAGGGTTTTTTGACCAGAGACAAAAGACAAACATAATTTTTGGAGGGGAAGCCTAGAAAGAGCCACACTTGGGAAAGAAACTTAAGTTGAGTTTTACTTAGGTCAATGCACTTTTGACCATTTGCCAGGAACTTGGTGGTTATCTCTGCACACCAATGCAGGCTGTTTGCATTTGAGGTTGAGGAAGGAACTCGGCATATTTACAGGTTTCAGTCCTTTCTATAGATATTTTAAAACTGTTTCACAAAATTCAATAGTAAATGGGAAGCAACCTATGGAATTCTGATGTTTTCCTTAAGAAATGTCAATGGGGAGTACTCTATATTCTCAATGTGAAGAACAGGACATGAAGTGACTTTAAAAAACAGGGTGTCAGAAGCAGGTTTTACAGCACCATCAATATTTGAAATCAAATGAGTACATTTTTAAGTGAATTGCAGTCCCTATAGGTGCTGAAAATCCTAGCATATTTAGACTACAGAGTCTTATCCCATTACCTGGATTACTTTGTATAAACTCTATGTCCCTCAATGGGTTAACTGCTTTTTCCTCTCTCCTACCCACCTTGCCTCTCTCAGTAGTTCCCCCTCTTTTTTCCTCCCCCTTTTCCCTACCTTTGTATTCTAATCACTGCTTTCTATTAGCAGCTCCGCTTCCTGCAATCCCTGCACAGCATCTGATGAAGTAAGCCCTCTGCTTACGAAAGCTTATGCTACACAGCTCTGATCTAGTTAGTCTGTAAAGGTGCAAATCTACCTTGCATTCTGCCAAGCCTAGTACTGGCCATTTTCTACTGAATAGATAAGGTAGTGATTCTCAGCCAATGCCACAGCACCCCAGTCATTAAAGGGTGCTGCCCAAGAGGGAGGACATCAGTGAGGTAACTGCATGCTCAGAGATAAGTACACCCTTGTCCCTCCCAGCCCATCCTCCTCCTCCACTCAGCAGTCAGGCTCTTTCCTGTCTGGGTGCTGCTCCTCCTTCCCTGCCCAGGTCCTCTTTAAGAAGGAAAGCACTTTAATAAATAGGGTTTGAAATGGGGTGCTGCTTAATTCATAAAATTTATGGAGGGGTGCCTTGAGTCTAAAATGGCTGAGAACCGCTGAGATACAGTGCAAATGGCAGCAGGAGAGGGTAATCATCACCCATCCCCCACCCAATGTCATCTGTTGACTCTCAACCACAAGGTCAATCTCCGATGGCAAAATAACTTGCTCTCATTGCTTAACCCAGGGCTGTCCTTGGTCTCATTACACTCATTGCCTAACCCCAGCAGCCTACAAGGGCTAAATTTAGGTCCCTGGGCTCTCCCTCCCTCCTCTGGCTTCTCTGTTCTGTACCCACCCTAAGAAGTAGTGCAGCAGGACACAGCAGGGCGCAGGGCACTCAGGGTGAGGTCAGGATCACAAGGTGCAATGGTGGGGTGCCCACATGAACACAGGGTGCAGCAGTGTGCAAGGAGAATCAATGTGGAGTTGTTGCAGCACCAGAGGTGTGTTACCTGTGCGTGTGCAGGCTGCAGTGGGGGACGAGGGGTGCAGGAGCGCAGTGCAATGGAGGGCTACCATGCAGTGTGCAACCTGGAGGCCCATGGGCCCCCATTGGTACAGCTCGTGGGGTGTGCAGTTCCCATCTGCTGAGAAGTTGAACAGGCCAGCTTAATCCTTCATGTCTCTGCTGATAGTGCTAATCACTGTTTTTGAAATGGGGAGTAGCCTATCCAGTATGAAACCAAATTCAGTAATCCATGTGATCCCAACATCAACTCCCTGAATCCCCTCGTGTGATACATTCCCCTTCAACCCCATCTCATGGACCACACTTGATAATAAGCCTTTGTTTATTCTATAACCCATTGTCTATTCACTGTTTCATAGTATATGGACTCCTCTCCCTAAGAGCATCTTTGTGTGGTACTATGAAAATGTATGTACAGTTATCTCTGTATCCAGTGCATCTGCTGTGGATGAGACAGTCTAGTTCTATTTGTGTTTCACAGATGTAAGGCAGCAAACACTTCTTCTTCTCCAGAGGGCCAACATTTTTTTCAAATATTTTGATAGCACTTACACAACTTAGAAGCTTAGCACTTCTGTAACACCATTCATTTTAAGATCTCAAAACAATTTACAAATATTAGGTAATTAAGCCTCACAAAAAGCCTGTGCAATGGATGTAGATCATTCTCAATTTGCAGATGAGAAAACTGAAACACAGAGAAGCAAAGTGATGACACTCAGAAAAAATAAGAGTTAAGACTCTCACTCCCATGTTGTAAACACCCAATAATTCTTCTTTGTTGCCTAAAATATTTCTCACTTCCACTGAATCTGCTCCAGGGGAGCTGTACTTATTAAAGCTATGGTTTTCAAAGGGGACTTACAAATCCAAGG
The DNA here is from genome assembly GCF_000455745.1 of Alligator sinensis. Taxonomy (NCBI): domain Eukaryota; kingdom Metazoa; phylum Chordata; order Crocodylia; family Alligatoridae; genus Alligator; species Alligator sinensis. Next base: position 78,113 of record NW_005843390.1, on the reverse strand, counting down.
ATTTCAAATTACGTATTTATCTGCACAGGAAGTCTAACCCACATCTCCCCCACAACCAAGGTGACTATCCTATCCAAGTAAGCCACGGAGTCATGTGTTCTCTGCCATCCTGAAAATAATGATTATAAGGCATTTGGGCTAGTCAGAAGACGGAACTGACCTACCTACCCCAGAATGTTTTGCAAGTTAACTGGAAGGTCAGAGTGGTCGGTTCAAGTCTCCTCAGGCAGAGAAGGGATTTGCACCTGGGTCCTCCCACACATTAGGCAAGTTGTATAGCAGCTTTGCTTCCAGATGAGTGAAAGATGAGCCTCACAGCCTTCATTGTGTGTGGATCCTGATCCAGAAGATGTGCTTTGAGAACACTTCCTGATTGGGCCCTGTGTGTACGATAAGCAGAGGGATGCCAGATGACGTGCCGCCACTAGTACTGGCTGGCCCACTGGGGCCCAGAGGTGGCAGGGCTGCAGGCCCAGGAGGGCAAGGGCAGCCCTGGCGGTGCCATCCTGGAGCCCATCATCAGCATCCCTGGCAAGGTCCAGCCAGGCAGACAGGATCGAGGCAGCAGGTGCGCGGCTGCAGCCCTGGGACAGTGTGCAGCTGGCTGGCAGGTGGTCGCTCCGCATGGGGGAGCGGGGAGCAGTGAGATGGCCATGGGCCAGGTGGTGGTCAGCATGGCAGGCCAGCAGGAGCACAAGATGCTGGTTGTTGCTGCCAAGTGAAGGGGTTGGAACAGCCATGGCATAGGGAGGCACAGGGGGTGAGGAGAGCATCCTTTTGCTGTGGATGCTGCTCCTGGCCAGGGAAAGGGCTGGCCAGAAAGCAGCGAGCGGAGCTGCCTTTTCAAGAGGGCTGCCTCAAGCTCTCCCCAATGGTGGCAGGATCCCATTGCAGGGCAGACTGCAGCAAATCTGCACCTGCTTCCTCGCACATGTAGACGCCTACCTGACACCATTTACTCATGCCTCAGCAAATGCATGTGTAGATGCACCCAGCCTACAGTAAACATCCTTATGCCAATTAAGAATAGATCCAGCTTAGCAGCCATATTTTAGAAGGAACTTCCTGGGAGATCTCCCTGTTCCTCCTTTAAGTTTGTTTGTATTTTGAACAGACACGATGATATAAGTAATAAGGAAAGAGAGAGAAAACAAAGAAAAACAACTTGTTCCCACCCCAAAGGGCCGGGTAGGCAGCTGATATAACTCAATATCACTCTAATGACTTCAATGGAGCCCTGAAGACTTAAAACACTTGGAGACTAATCGGGGGGGGGGCACACAGTCTTGCAAGGCCTTAAATGCCTGTACACCAATGCTCGTAGCATGGGTAACAAACAGGAGGAACTCGCCCTCAGAATAGCTAGTTCAAATCCAGATGTCGTAGGGTTAACAGAGACATGGTGGGACTCATCCCATGACTGGGCAGTTAACATTAAAAAGGGGGGGGGGGGCACTTTATGTCAAGGAGCACTACACATCCTCTGCCAGCAGTATGGGGTCAGGGGAAGGGCGAGCTGAAGTGCTCTGGGTCAAGATCCAGGGGGGGCAAGGCGAGAGGGATTTGACGGTGGGGGTCTATTACAGACCCCCCAATCAGGAGGAGGAGCTGGACAGGGAATTTTCAGGCCAGCTTGCGGAGACACTAAAAGCAAGGGATGTAGTTGTCAGGGGCTATTTTAATTACCCGGACATCTGCTGGGAGGAGCAGTCAGCCAGGATGGACCGCTCCAGGAGGTTCTTGGCCGAGTTGCAGGACCTCCACTTGATTCAGGAGGTGCACAGTCCCACCAGAGGAGATGCCCTGCTGGACCTGGTCCTGGCTGCAGGCGATGACCTGGTAAGAGGCCTCCAGGTTCTTGACCACCTGGGCAATAGTGATCATCGTGTGCTGGAATTCACCACCCAGCGTAGAGTGTCAAGGGCCCGCAGCAAGGTGGTGGCCCTAGACTTCAGGAGGGCCAACTTCAGTGAGATGAGGAGATTAGTGGGAGAGGAACTGGGGTCCTTGAGGGCAGAGGAACTCAGCGTCCAAGAGGAGTGGTCGTTCCTTAAGGAAACGATACTCGGGGCCCAAGGGGTGTCCATCCCGACAAGAAGCAAGGCGGGCAGGAGTGTCCAAAAGCCCCCCTGGCTCACCAAGGGTGTCCGGGAATGCCTGCTTGCCAAAAGGGTGGCGTACGCCCGGTGGAAGGGGGGTGTAATCTCCAAAGAGGAGTATACCTCCTCTGCTCGGGCCTGCAGGCGGGCTGTTAGGAAGGCCAAGGCGGAGATAGAGCTCGGATTAGCGTCCAGGATTAAGGATAACAAAAAGTCCTTTTTCAAATATATTGGGAGGATGAAGAAGGCGCCGGGTAATGTGGGGCCCCTGCAGGATATGCGGGGCAATCTGGTGGTTGCGTCAGAGGATAAAGCGGACCTCTTTAACCAATTCTTCACCTCCGTTTTCTTGTGCAGGGACCGGGACTTCCCTGCTGTGATAGAAGCCGGACGCGAGGGGATCGCCTTCAGACCTCAGGTTGGGGAGGACCGGGTTAGAGAGCTTCTGGAGGGGCTGGACGCGTTCAAGTCAGCGGGTCCGGATGCTCTCCACCCCAGGGTGCTGAGGGAGCTGGCTGGGGTTATTGCAGGGCCCCTGGCACGGCTCTACGAGCGATCGTGGTGCTTGGGCCAGGTGCCAGACGATTGGAAGGTAGCTAATGTGGTCCCCATCTTCAAGAAAGGGAAAAGGGAGGACCCGGGCAACTATAGGCCCGTCAGTCTTACCTCAATCCTGGGGAAGCTCTTTGAGAAGATCATCAAGGAGCACATTTGTGATGGGCCGGCATCCGAGATGATGCTCAGGGGCAATCAGCATGGATTTATTAGGGGGAGATCATGTCAGACCAACCTGATTGCCTTTTATGATCAGGTCACAAAGGCCATGGACGCAGGTGTCGCGGTGGATGTAGTCTTTCTGGACTTCAGCAAGGCCTTTGACACCGTCTCTCACCCCATCCTAATTAATAAACTAGGCGACTGTGGCATAGATGCCTACACAGTCAGATGGATTGCAGATTGGCTGAAGGGTCGCACTCAGAGGGTGGTGGTGGATGGATCATACTCGACTTGGGGGGAGGTGGGTAGTGGAGTCCCCCAGGGCTCGGTCCTGGGGCCTGCGCTGTTCAATTTCTTCATCAGCGATCTTGATGTTGGGGTGGAAAGCAACCTGTTTAAATTCGCTGATGACACCAAAATTTGGGGGGAGGTGAGCACGCTAGCAGGGAGAGAGAGATTGCAGAAGGATCTGGATAGGTTACAGGGGTGGGCAAACAGGAACAGGATGTGTTTCAATACGGACAAGTGCAGGGTGCTGCACTTGGGTAGTAGGAACCAGCAGCACACTTATACGATGGGGAACTCCCTACTTGAGAGCACGGAGGCGGAAAGGGATCTTGGTGTCATTATTGACTCCCAAGATGAACATGGGCCGACAATGCGAGTCATGGTTGGCAGGGCTAACAGGACCTTGTCGTGCATCCACAGGTGCATCTCGAGTAGAGCCAGGGAGGTGATCCTCCCCCTCTATGCGACGCTGGTCAGGCCGCAGCTGGAGTATTGTGTCCAGTTCTGTGCGCCCCATTTCAGGAGGGATGTGGACAACATGGAGAGGGTCCAGAGGAGGGCCACCCGCATGATCCGGGGACAACAGGGCAGACCCTACAGTGAGAGACTGCGGGACCTGAACCTATTCAGCCTCCACAAGAGAAGGCTGAGGGGGGACCTGGTGACCGTCTATAAACTCACTAGGGGGAACCAGAAGGGTTTGGGGGAGACGCTGTTTCCCCTAGCCCCCGCTGGCATAACAAGGAGTAATGGGCACAAGTTGATGGAGAGGAGGTACAGATTGGACATCCGAAAAAACTACTTCACAGTTAGGGCGGCTAGGAGCTGGAACCAACTTCCAAGGGAGGTGGTGCTGGCCCCTACCCTGGGGATCTTTAAGAAGAGGCTGGATACCTACCTGGCTGGACTCATTTGAGTCCCGTTTTTGTTTTTAGGGTTTGTTTTTTGTTGTTGTTGTTCTCCCGCCCTGGCGGGGGGGCGGGCTAGAAGATCTATTAGGTCCCTTCCGACCCTAAAACTATGAAACTATGGAACTATGAGACTTGGCTCAAAAAAAAGTGCATTTAAGGAAGAAAACCAAAATAATTGCCGTAGGGTACAGAGCTGGTTTGGACGTAACCTTTGTGGGTCTCTTTAACGCTATCAGAACCAATTTTGGCATCCCACTTATTATTTAGAATAGCAACATCTCACTGCTCTGTACTTTGCCCTCAACAATTTGAGGAAGCTAATAAATATATGGTGCATGACTAAACAGAAACGGTGGATTCCTCCTCTTCCTAATAACAGCACAACTTTCACTAGTGGATTTTGGAAGCACATCTAAAGACATCTAAACAGGAAACGGGCCTTACTGTATGGACTCTTCTTACTAAAACAAATCTACTACTGGAAACAATGCTATCTCAATGATCATAATGTATCACAAAACTATTTAGATAAGCATTAGAAAGCATTGATGGTACCTCCTCTTCCTGATAGGTCTCTAGTAAACCTAGTGGGCAAAACAACGATTAGCAATATTTTTCAAGAATTTCACAAATTTCTGCCTATTCATGCCATAACATTTTGTTCCTATCATCTTGATGGGAAAATCTATAGGTTCTTTGTAATAATGACCAGTGGGCAGCCAAGGAATGGGGGAAGGAGCTGGTCATTTTCTAGTCCCCTTTGGGGATTTCTCCCATTCTCAGCCTTTTTTGTGCTCAGTGGTCTTGTTTACACTGATAGAATGCAAAAGCCAGTCTTCTTTCCAGCCCTCCTTTTGAAGCTAGGTCCCTGGCCATCTAAGAGAGAGAGATATGTGGGACCAGGTAGAAGCAAACAAGCAAGTGGGTCTATGGCTCATAGATTCATAGATGTTAGGGTCGGAAGGGACCTCAATAGATCATCAAGTCTGACCCCCTGCATAGGCAGGAAAGAGGGCTGGGTCTAGATGACCCCAGCTAGATGCCTATCTAACCTCCTCTTGAAGACCCCCAGGGTAGGGGAGAGCACCACCTCCCTTGGGAGCCCATTCCAGACCTTGGCCACTCTAACTGTGAAGAAGTTCTTCCTAATGTCCAGTCTAAATCTGCTCTCTGCTAGCTTGTGGCCATTATTTCTTGCAACCCCCGGGGGCGCCTTGGTGAATAAATCCTCACCAATTCCCTTCTGTGCCCCTGTGATGAAATTATAGGCAGCCACAAGGTCGCCTCTCAACCTTCTCTTGCAGAGGCTGAAAAGGTCCAGGTTCTCTAGTCTCTCCTCATAGGGCTTGGTCTGCAAGCCCTTAACCATACGAGTGGCCCTTCTCTGGACCCTCTCCAGGTTATCCGCATCCCTCTTGAAGTGCGGCGCCCAGAATTGCACACAGTACTCCAACTGCGGTCTGACCAGAACCCGATAGAGGGGAAGTATCACCTCCTTGGATCTATTCGTCATGCATCTGCTGATGCACGATAAAGTGCCATTGGCTTTTCTGATGGCTTCATCACACTGCCAACTCATGTTCATCTTGGAGTCCACTAGCACTCCAAGGTCCCTTTCCACTTCTGTGCCACCCAGCACGTCATTCCCTAGGCTGTAGTGTGCCTGACATTTTTCCTCCCTAGCTGCAGCACTTTGCATTTCTCCTTGTTGAATTGCATTCTGTTGTTTTCTGCCCACTTGTCCAACCTGTCCAGATCTACTTGCAGCTGTTCCCTGCTCTCCAGCGTGTCCACTTCTCCCTATAGCTTTGTGTCATCTACAAACTTGGACAGAGTACATTTCACTCCCTCGTCCAAGTCGCTGATGAAGACATTAAAGAGTATCGGTCCAAGGACTGAGCCCTGCGGGACCCCACTGCCCACACTCTTCCAGGTCAACACCGACCCATCCACCACGACTCTCTGGGTGCGACCCTCTAGCCAATTTTCCACCCACCGGACTGTGTAGTCATCCAAGTCACAGCCTCTTAACTTGTTCACCAGTATGGGGTGGGATACCGTATCGAAGGCCTTCCTGAAGTCTAAGTACACGACATCCACCCCTACTCCTGTGTCCAGGTGTTTTGTAACCTGGTCATAAAAAGAGACTAGATTAGTCAGGCATGATCTACCTGCGACGAACCCGTGCTGGTTTCCCCTCAGCATAATTTGTCCTGCCGGGCTCTCGCAAATGTGAGCCTTGATAATTTTTTCAAAGATTTTGCCGAGTGATGGCTCAGTGAAAGAGCTGCTGGTTTAGAAGGGAATAAGACCTGGTTCGAGTCTGCTACTAATGGGGTGTGTCTACACATGCTACTATGGTACTGTTGTTACTGCACCGTCATTTAGGACTTCCTTTTGGAAGTCCTAAAAGACGGTACAGTAACAACCCATACTGCGCTGTGTGGAGTGCACACGTTTATTTTTAGGCACTATGTCGCCATAGTGATGCGCCATAATGAGAGAGCGCATTGCTACAGCAACATAGCTGTAGCATCACAGTTTTTGCCCCTAGACACTGTGTTGCCATAGCACGTTGCTTCAGCTACATAGTGTCACGTGTAGACTCACCTGTGGGGTATTTACTCACTGCTCTTTAGCCAACCAATGAACAACAAATACTGGGTGACAGTGACCACAAGCTGATCACCTTTACTATCCACCGCAAAGCTGACAAGTCAGCAATACAGAAGTCCTCAACTTAGGAAAGCTGACTTTGACAAGCTCAGGAGGCTTGTTGTCAAGGCCCTGAGGGACCATGACTCGACAGAAAGAGGACTCCAAGAGGAGTGGTTGCTCCTCAAGTGAGCGATCCTGACAGCACAAGGGATGACCATCCCATCTCAGAGGAAGAGTGGCAAAAGGGCACAGCAACTCCCTTGGCTCAGCAGGGAACTTGAGGACCTCCTACGCCTAAAAAGAGAGACTTATAAAGGATGGAAGGCTAGAATAATCACTAAGGAGAAGTACTCAGCACTGGTCTGCGCCTGCAGGACACCCAGGAAAAAGTTAATTTGCTTAATGGGTACTTTGCGTTGGTCTTTCATCAGCCCAAAGGGACTGCCCTGCCTAGCATGACATGGGACCGCCAGGGTGAGGACGTATTTATACCCAGCATCTGTGTAGACCTTATAAAGGAACACCTTGAGAGGCTGGACATCTTCAAGTCAACTGGTCCTGACAGATGACACCCTAGAGTACTCAAGGAGCTGGCAGGTATCATAGCCCAACCATTGGCAAAAATATTTGAAAACTCGTGGCACTCAGGTGCAGTACCTGAAGACTGGAAGAAGGCCAATGTGGTACCCATCTTCAAGAAAGCGCAGAAAGTAGACCCTGGGAATTATAGGCCAATCAGTCGGCTTGACCTTACAACATCCTGAGGGACAGCTAGCATGGGTTTGTCGTGGGTAGGTCTTTTCTGACCAGTCTCATCTCCTTCTATGACCAGGTGACATATCACCTGGACAAGGGAGAAGAGATTGACATCATATATCTGGACTTTAAAAAAGCCTTTGATCTGGTGTCCCATGACCTCATGGAAAAATTGGCCAACTGTGGCCTCGGCTACACCACAGTTCGATGGCTGAGAAATTGGCTCTGAGGTCAGACCTAGAGAGTAGTAGTCGATGGAAGTAAATCATTATGGCACTCCATGACCAGCGGTGTCCCCCAAGGCTCCGTCCTTGGACCAGTTCTCTTTAACATCTTTATCAACCATGTGGACATTGGTGTCAGAAGTGCACTGGCCAAGTTCGCCGATGACACTAAACTTTGGGGCATAGCGTCCACACCTGAGGATAGGCTAGTGATCCAGGCTGACCTGGATAAGCTTAGTAAGTGGACACATATAAACCTGATGTTCAATACCGAAAAATGAAAGGTACTCCACCTCAGGAAAAAAACCCCGCAGCATGCTTATACGCTCAGCAGTGCTACGCTCCCTAGCACCACAGCTGAAAGAGACTTGGGGGTCATGATTGACCACAAGATGAATATGAGTCACCAATGTGATGTCGCAGCTGGTAAAGCAAACAAAACTCTGGCTTGTATCCATAGATGCTTCTCAAGTATATCCCAGGATGTCATCCTCCCACTGTACTTGGCTTTGGTGAGGCCACAGCTGGAGTACTGCATCCAATTCTGGGCTCCGCAATTCAAGAAGGCTGTCAAGAAACTTGAGAGAGTCCAGAGGAGAACCATGCGCATGATGAGAGGGCGAGAGAACAGATCCTACAATGAGAGGCTGAAAGCCATGGGACTCTTCAGCCTGGAAAAGCACAGGCTCAGGGGTGACCTGGTAGCTGCCTATAAGTACGTAATGGGTGTGGATCAGGATCTGGGGGAACATCTGTTCACCAGAGCACCCCAGGGGATAACAAGGACCAATGGTCAAACTCCTCCAAGACCATTTTAGGCTGGACATAAGGAAAAACTTATTTACTGTCCAAGCCCCCAAGGCCTGGAATAGTCTTCCTCCAGAAGTGGTGCAGGCACCTACTCTGGAATCATTCAGGAAAGGGTTGGAGGCTTATCTTGCTGGGATCCTTTGACCCTAGCTGACTTCCTGCCCCTGGGGCAGGGGGCTGGACTTGATGATCTCCAAGGTCCCTTCCACCCTAATGTCTATGAAATCTATGAAATCCAAGGTGCAAGGAGTAGCTTTCAGAGGGGGACTGGAAAGGGGACTGGATAATGCCAAACATGGCCTGGTGGTTAGAACACCAGGGAAGTCAGAGATGGAGGTCCAAACCCCTCTAGACATGGGGTAGTCTAGTACCTGGATATCCAACTTTCTGGGCAAGCACCCTAACCACTTGGCCTTCTTCCTCATTGTTTTTTGGCCAAGCCATAATGTCAGGACTTAAGCTGAACAGGCAGCCTTTCCTGACTGGGGTGTAGCCTACTGAGCATACTCAGTATCCATGGGGATATTTACAAGTCTACACCACACATGTAATAGGATTGTACATTGTACATAAGTGCCAGAAATGGCAGGTTTGTAACTGGAAACCTCCCACATTGATGCATAAAATGAAACAGAATTCTGCCCCAAAATTTCATGATGAGAGAGAGAGAAAAATCACCTCTGAATCCAACCTAAAAAGTACTTGGATGTGTGCCATAACAGAAAATTTCACAAGGAAATAAAAATGTCTGACCCCATCTCAGAGTGCTACCTTAGAAATGAAAAATGAAGACAATCTGTTGTATTATATTAAGTGTTATCATGGTCAGAACATTTTTAACAAAAATTCAGAAGACAGACTAGAAAATTGTCATACATCCCAGACAGTTTCCCTAACCATCAAGTTACTGTGTGGTCTCTCTTTCTTGCTCCCTTCCTAAAAACACTGAAAAGTCTCATCTTCCTAGAACACACTTTTCAAAACCTCAAAAACTTTGGCCACATAGAATTGTTTTATGGCCCGCTCCTGTTAAGTGGTTCATTCTCGCCTCATACCCAGCCAATACAATATTGTTCCTTACACTGTTCCTTCACCGTTCTGTTCAGCCTAGTTTTAAGCAGCTCCGACAAAGGGGTTTACGAGGCAGAAACAGTAATAGAGGGTAACTGTTCATTTCACAAAATCTTCACTCACACTACATTTTTGCTGCCATATATTTATTGATGCAAAGCAGAATGTATTCTATATTTCCCTTCAAAATAACACAAACTTTTTGTTTCCAAAAATATTTTCTCAGATAAGTTTTGATTGTTATCTATATATTTTGCTATCAAGTTCACAGAAAATGATGCAGTAACCCTGGTTGTATGGTTTTAAAAAGAAAGGAATAAGTGAAAAGGCAACTAGTGTTTCTTCCATTAAATATTTTAGCTACAGTGATTAATCAAAAATAGACTGGAAAGAGTCTAAAAACAGGTAGACAGGATGGTAAGGAGAACATCAGAACACATCCTAAAGAAAAAAGGGTCAACTCAGAGACACCTCATTGATATACTGAACTGAGGTTTCTCATTTCACCAGGTTTCCCATTGCATCTCTGTGAACACGGGCCTGAGTGGAACAATATATGAACATATGTCTGAGGCATGATTTTCAGAGGTGTTCAACACTGACCTACTTCAGCTCTGATGGACATTGACTTCCAAGATAATAGAATTAGATCAATTTGAAGCTCTTCTGAAAATCCCACCTGAACAGCCCATTTAGAAGTTTGCTCCACAAACTTTTGAGAATTTCAGTCTGAAGCTCACCTACTACCATTTAACTTAAAGTAAATTTATAGGTTATATGAAAATGTAATTGTGGATCTTATTTAAAATCAAGTTTATTCACACTGAGCACATACCTGGAAGGAGACATCTTAAAATGTAGGGGCCACATTTGGGAGATAAGGGGTGTTTACTGTCTGTGACTCATTTAGTCCTTTATTTCAGTTACTACCAAAAGTGCCATCAGTGGTTGTGATGCATACACTAATAATAAGATTGACTGGATCACATTATTTTTCCTATGTCACTGAATTCAAACTGATCTCTGTTAAAGAGATTCCTTCTTTCAGAATGAACTAATTTCAGCTGTGGACTGAAAATAAAAAAATAAAAAAAGAGAAGTGATCAAAGACTGATTTATCTCCCACCTTGGCAATGGAGATTCCTAAAATGGCAGTGGTAATTGACATAAAATATTTGTATGCATCAGGTTAGCTTTGCTTTGAAAACCTATGCTCTTTGGCCACAAGGATCTTATTTTAATCTTCATAGGGCTGGTAAATATTATGTGTAAAGCCATCAAGATCTTAAAAAACAGCAGCAGAAGTAAGAAATGAATCCTCACGTAACATCCTATTTTCCATTTACCTCCAACCAAGCACCCAGACCAAGCACCTTGTATTGAATTATTTTTTTCCTTCAAAATATGTTCTAAAGCCTGGTATACTATAAAAGCCAAACCAGTAGGCCTGTATGTTAATCCTTGTCTTTCCTGTTGTTTGCCTTACCCACTGCAAGCTCTGGTTGTAGATCCCATTCTGTGTGCAAGGTCTAGAATTAAATTCTGAGCTCCTTTTGGTAGAAGATGTGTTCTCTCCATTGCACAAGATGGCCAACGCACTTTGAGTGCTACTGAAATAAGGAACTAGAATCCAGAAGCACTCATTCCAGATGGAAGAACCAAACAACCTAGAGTTCTGTTTAGCCATTCAATGTAATAGAGTGGTAGTTGATACATTTGCATGTTATTCAAGCATTTTCTGCTCTTTGATGCTTTGTAATTAGTGTCTTTTTTGGGTGTTTTTTTATTCTGCATCTCAAATCTTCTCCAGTAATTCAGCTGAAGTTTTAGAAACAACATACATATTCAGGTGTCTGTTGTCTACGTTCTAGAAAGAGGGTGTCTGCAGAGGCAGATCTGAGGGGTGCAACAGTAGGTCATACCCCATTCTGACACTGCTGCTGTTGTCCCCAGTTGACCTAGTACAAGGGGAGCCCCAGAATTACTCCTGCCATGTTCCAGCCAAAGACTGTTGCTGTGCAGGGTTTGGCAGGGAATGGTGGCAGAAGTGGACGTGGACAGGTTTCTTCTTCCTGCACCAGCTCCCTACTACCATTACCAGGTATCCCCTGCTGGTGCGGAAGGAAGAACCTGGGCACTGCCACTGCTGTCCCCAGCCAAGCCCAGCACCCTCAGTAATTGTTCCCTGCGGCCCATGGCTGGAGCGCGGCAGGCAAGGCTCTGGGGCTCCCCCTACCTCCAGTTCAGCTGAGGACAGTGGCAGTGGAGGGGGTGGTTCCCACCCCTGCTGCTCCTTTGTGCCTGCTCCCTGCCCAGCTCCCTGTTGTCCCCTGCCAAGGATGGTGTACCACAACCCTTCTTAATAAGTCCTGGATCCATCTACATTTTTAGCCCTTCTTCTTGGTGCATCCAGCAATTTGTTTTCCAGATATGTTGAGATTTTTTCTCTTTTAGAAAAGCACCTTCTCCCCTTCTTAAATCATGCCCCTACCCCACCATTTCCTTGCTAACTTTCCACTGCATATTAGCCTCATGGCTCTCAGATTTTGGCCTCTTACCACAGCTGAGGGTTGTTGGTTATTCACATTACACATTCTGATACAAATGTAAAAAATTTTGCAGAGTTCACATATTTCTCCCAGCCCAAAATTACACATGCAATACAAATCAAACAGTTTATGGAATGTTTCCCTTCTCAGTTGGTTCCTAAGACCCCCCGCCCCCCAATTTTCCTGGGGTAACTAAAGATATTTAACTTAACTATCCACATAGATCATGTTTTCCTGCTGGTAATTCAAGAGACCAATCCCTACAAACATGAAAGAAACTACCTGAAATGAGTCATTTCTGTTCTGATTCTGGGAGATGCTGAGTCTTCTCACCTCTAACTGCAGTCAGTCAGAGATCAGGTTACCCATTATCGTGCAGGATCAGCAAGATAAAATGGAGAAAAATCAAACCTGAAGTTTCCTGCATATAGATTAGTCTATAAAGCAATGCCCCTCCTGAATGACAGATTGAGCTTTAGTTAGCTGTGCTAACCTGAAGTTAGCAGGAGGCAGGGTAGAGAGGCGGGGTAGGTCTAGATTTAACCCTTGCAGTTTGAACCTATTGCTAACATAAATTAAATGAATAGGTAACATAACATTGTTTCTCTCTCACAGGAAAAATGTCTCACTGTCAGAATCAGAACTCCAAAGCTGCTGTAACAGGTTCACGTTCTCCAAGGTGGACTTCCCCCACCACATGCTTTTGCCACTACAGATATCCTTACTTTTCTTCTCCATGCCAAGAAGTACATAAAAAAATATAGTGAGCCTCCTGTCACTTGCTTGCTTCAGATCCAGCGTCAGATCTAGGGGAAGGGAAAGACTTGTCATTTCATTTTGACTTACAGCCTACCACAAAGTGGAATGATGTGCAAATTGAAGCACACATAAGCAGCAAGAGAAAAATCACACGGGCAAACAGAATTAAAGGCCTGTACAGCTATGTGCAGCATGAAGGCACAAATGTGCTGGGATGCCCAGGAGGGACACAAAGTGATGCAATACAGTGATGGTCAAGAACGAACAGCGTACATGCTTTGAAACAGGCACTAACTAATCAGGATTATGCCTACTGAATATTCACCAACCTCACGAAGCTCCTGCTGCTGCTGCATACATTCCCTATTTCCTTAGAGTCCTGAGAGCCATTGCTCAGACCAAGCACCTCGTTCCCTGCTGTCCAAGGTAGCCAGTGCCATTTCTGACCAAACATCACATTCTCCACTGCCGTGAATTCTCTAGGGGCAGCAAAAATCCCACATTCTTCTTCCAACAACACCTTATTATTATAGATCTTGGTTTGAGTATAATCCTCAGTCTTGTATTACCAACAGGGCCCACTCTTGTGGGGCTGCTACTTGAACAGTGTCTGTTGGCAAAGCCACAGGGCACGCAGGTATAAAAATATCTACTACTGCCACCATATTGTTTATTAGCAGGCAAACAGTTACAGAGAAAGGTTTGAAACAGCAGCGGTGTTTTTGCTCCCCCTTCTTCAGCACAGTGGCAGACATTGCAGAGACAGAAAGAGAGTAGGAAGTGACAGTAGCAAAACATGCAGAAGAAAAGCACATGTTTCCACTGACACAGAAAGCAGGCAAGTCCCATACAATCAACTCCTCCAAGCACATCTGATAAAAACCACAGCAAAAGCCTGACTGACCTTCGTCTAGCTGAAACAAACTAGGAATATCGTACCAGGCCTGTCGCAGCGACTCAGAGGTTCTTTCTGCAAGAGAAAAGAAAAGCAGCAAGTGTAATCCTTGATCAGCAGAGATTAAGCGCAGCACCACGGACAAATAGGAGGAATTTTGTTAGTAAGGCTGCAACATGCTGGATCTTGACATTTACAGCAACACATGACAGACAAAGAAGGAGGGAGGGAGATCCAGCAAGCTCTTCTCCCTTGTTCAGAGTTCCCTTTGCAAGTTGATCAATAGCATCCTTTCCTAGCACACGTCTAACTTAAAAGATCCCACATCTGGGTTGTTTACGGCATTTAGACGGGGGCAATGAGGCTTGTACCGACCAGAAAGACCCCCATCATCCCTCTACCATCAGCCATTACAGGAAGCAGCAAAACAGGCTTTTACGACAGCTCCCAGCATTCTTCCTGCCTACAACTCCCAGACTGCATATGTCCAACTCCACCGTTAACCCTTTTCTTACACTCAGACAACTTTGTGCTACCCAAGCTACAATCTATTTCATATACTTTTTTCCTGCCACAATTTACCAACATCATCCAACATTTGGTACAATAACACAACACATTATGCTAGCGTCCCCTATTCCAACTCTCAGCCATAACAGGAATCCCATATCACTTTAGGGGAAAAGGCTGGGTTTTTTTAAATTCCTCAGAAAAATAACAGCTCTGCAACTGCAATCATCACATGTTTATTATGAATTGCACATTCAGTTTCAGCCTTTTGCTACCTTGTTAATTTCTTTGCAGATTTCTATATTTCTGCAGAGTGGAATTTCTGGCTAATATTATTATTTCTTTTAATTTGTCTTTTCTCTGTGACTTAGGAAAAACAGGTGAAAGCTCTACTCCCACCTGATTACATTTTTCTACATTTCAGTGGACCAATTCTAATAAACGCATTAACTCAAAAACATCTTTACAGCCCCCAAAAACCTTTTGTGTCTAAGCCACGAAGAGATGCTATATTTTTTCTGTAGCAAAAGTGGAGGAAAAACTCTGTCATGCTATCTGGGTTCTTTCTATCTTTCTTTCTCTCTATATACTATATATATATGCATTCAAGATATGTAACTCTACTACATGCATCAGTTTTTCAACCCCTTCTGCCTTAAAATGAGCAAAAAATAGTGTCTCTACAAATTGTCTATTGTAAACTGAAAAATAAACTATAACACTAAAACCAGTTAAAAAAAAAAAACTAATTTAAGGGGAGAAATGTGTTCATTCATGAACTAAAACCTTCCAACAAGACTTCCTGGATTTTAATTAAAATCAGTTCTTTTTTAAAAAAATATATACCCCGTGTACATTCTATAAATCCAGTTCATCTCAAATAATTTTAAAAGAGTATTTTACAGCAAATGCAAGTCAAATAGTTCTAATTTGTAGTGCCACAAACTATAACATGCTGAGATGTGTAACTGCCTGACAGACTACATAGAAATCTAGCTTATGCTCCAACCTATAAACAAAAGTAAATACCTATAAGCTTCTTCTCTATTTCTCCAATACTAAAATACAAGTCAAAACCTACCGACTGGCAAAAATGTCATACAAATACTTCCTTTTTAAAAAACAAAACACCACAAATTTATTATTTATTTTAAAATCTAAACAACACAGATGAAGAAAGCATACAGACATTTTCTTTAAAAAATCCCCACTGATAATAAACACATATATACATTCTGAAAAGTTTAATTTTAAATATCTTCTTTTAAACCTAAATCAGCCTACTGGCCAACAGCTTTATCTCAGGAAAACACAATAGGAAAAGCATTTCTGCATGATAGTCTTTTCCAGACACATACAGCATGTTTTTAAAGACAATTCGCATTCATACCACTCCAAATGACACGAAAACAATTATTTAAAATTTATTCCTCACTGTAACAATTTTTACTTTTGTATATTTTTCAAAATTTCCATGGAAAGCACAATCAATTAATAGCTAGCTTCGCGTAGCTACACTGTTACCTCTTTCTGTACCTTTTCTGTTTACTAACCGACCATAAACATTTTATAAGCATTTTACATATACATATTAAAGTCAAAAGAAGGACAACGCTACACGAGAAAGGCTCAAAAACAAATTGTAAGTGTAAATGACCTTCTCCCATATTTCAGACGTACCTGCAAAATCCCTGCTCTCTGGTCTGGGATTGTATATTCCATTCTGAGGTTGGCCTTTTTATATTTTGCACTATTTTAACACCCCAAATTTATAGATTTTAAAACCTGCCATGTTAAAAGGGCTTTATTTAAGTATTTCAATGAAAATAGTGTTATGTTTTGTCATATTACCATAATCCTTCTTTTTAAATCATATAGAATTTCAGTATAACCTAATTAAGTAATTTTAAGTAAGTCTTAACCCAAATACATAGATCTAATAAAATATTATTCTGCAAACAGGGAAAATGGACTCCTGAAATGGATTCCTCAGGTATGAACAAGATGTTTAAACATTTTCTCCCCACAAACTTTGTAATACTGGCTCTTTTACAGTACCTATGTTTAAAGACCTAAATATTGATAAGAAAACAAATTTTGCCAGATACCGAGTATATCATTTCATTGCTATTGTATTTATTTATTTATTTTACATTAAGCAGAAGCCTTTCTTTTTTCCTTACAAAGAGAGACGGGGGTTGGGGAAGAAAAATACTGCAAAACCCTAACCACTTATCCTAACGTATTATTTACTTCAAAGCTCTGCTAAGAACAATTTGTACTGTTTTCAGATACTGTATATTATTTTTGCCAATGAAAATATTATTATTTAAATTGTGCCTTTTAAAAGGTTTCAGAATAACATTATAGATTTTATAGATTTCTAACCATTTTTTTAAATCTTTTTTTTTCATGCCACAAATGTCTGATTTTGGTAAATGGAATTTATATTTTTCATGTATCTAAATTATCAGAGTGGAATAAACATTCGAAAATAGAAAGAACGAATGATCTATCGTAATACATTCGCACATCTAACACTCTAACTTGACTTCTCTCCCTGATATTATTTGTGTATGATAAGTTTATCTGAAACAGAAAATAGTTCATGAATATAGAATCTACCCTGATTAAAGAGTTTTCCTTATTGACAAATTTGTCTCAAGAAACTGCATTTTACCAAAAATCATCCTGTCTGGAGCTTTCTGCCACTTACAGGCTCTTAGTTATTTTTAATTAACCAGCCTGTTTAAAGACAAAGATCTTTTCTTTAGCTTAGTCCAAATGAACTATTTTTAAATGTTTAACTTATCGACTATATTTGTCAGTATAGAAAAGTTACAGAGATTTGGGAATAACTCATTTTTTTCACTTTGTTTCTGCCCTAATGACAAAATGAATCATCCACCTGGAATTTATTTGTATTCTAATGTGATATTGGCTGAAACACACACAGTTTAAAAGAATTTATCCGTCTTCCTACAACATTCTATTATTTACATACTTTTATGGGGAAATCCACTACAATACTACTTCCCTTGCTGCTCTTGTGCAACACATTTCACTTCAGAAAGATTTCATATTAATTTGGCTTCTTTACAATACTTTACTCCCCGCAACCAAACAAATACTCAGATTTGTGTGAAATATTGCTGGTAAACTGCAAAACCAAAAAGGCCAGGGGGTCTGATATTATTTAAGCCTCACAGAAACAATATTTTCTCTCCATGTTAAAACCCATCAGAAGCAAGCAGTGCCTTACCTGAGGACTGACGCTTGTCTCCTTGGCTAGTTTTCATTCTGTGCAGAATGGGAGCAATTCTACATTCCCTGAAAAGTAAGAGAGAATAAGTTGAAATTACTGCATGTTCAGCCCTCTTCATGATAGTCAATAAAACTCCTTCAACTTACTTGGCCTTCAGAAGGCCTCAACTCTGGCCCTGAAAGGCATGTTTAAATATCCTTGTTACATTCTGATTAAGGCCGTCAAAGAATGGGTTTGATAAGTTAGGTGCAAATTTTTTAAATTCTCTCCATATATGTGCAAACGAAGTTCCACAGCCTCCAAACCTATTTATGAGTATTGGGAGGCCCTAATATTCCTGTATGCAGTACTTCATCTGCTTCATTAACCTCACTTATCACCCCAAATACTCACTTTAAAAAAGAATAAAATATACTTCTTCATGATGCATTTCAATATAACAATAATTAATTATTTACTTGTTGAAAGGGAGGGCTGGGATATTCCCTCCCACAGCAACTCTGTCCTTCCTTCTTCTAAATTATAAATAACTTTCCAGACGGGTCATGTATTA
>NW_005843390.1:12539-60017 GCF_000455745.1 Alligator sinensis | reverse complement strand
CCTGTATGTCTCCATGTATGTGCAAGCAGTTTGCTTTACCACATATTCACATATCACAATGTATAATTTGCAATGGGCTGTAGTTTTGAAACTATAGTCTCCCCCTCTCACTCACAAGGAAGTTCACAACTAAAATTACTGTCCATACACTATTTTCATGCTTCCCCCACCCACCCAACTTTTCATTTCACACAAATCTAGGAGAAAAACTATTCAGGCTAATGAGCACATAATTCACAGTACACTACGGTCCTGAAAAGACCTTAATTCAGGTTATCACTATACAAACCAATTCCCTAAGTAAATCACAGATTTAAAAAAAAAACAACAAAACTTTGAGTGTCAGATTTGCAGCTAGACTTTTTTTTACTTTTTAAAATCAGTGATTTTCTCTTCCTCCCTTCTCCTTTTACGTTTTAGTACCCCTTATGTCTATGTGGAGGACTGTTTTCATTTATATTTTCCCTTCACATATTGTGCAGATCCTAAAGGATTGTTACCATGCATATGTTTTTCCACTTGATTTCCTAGGTATCAGTGAATGCAAACCGAGGAAACGTTTTGCACAGTCTTAAGGTCTTTAAGCCATATCCTTCCCCCAGCACTCTTTGCCACCCTTTTGCCCCCCCTCACCCACCACCCCTTTTCCTGCTGTTGCTTTGTTTTGTATTTGGCCACTTTTCTGTACATTTGTCTCCTGCTGATCCTATTAGACCAAGCAGGAAGGATTGACTGTCTCTGTCCCATTTGCTATGGTGTCTCTCATTTTTGGTTTTGACAGATAAAATGCACTCGACCACCTACTTCACAAATTGTTGGCAATGTACATTTTTTTCTGCTCTGGGAACCTGTTGATTGTAAGGATCCACATTTTTCTGACACAAGCTAAATCCTTGCCTGATCTAGGACTTCCTTCTATCAGCGTAGTGATATGAATGACTTGAGAGCTGTAATACAAAGCACAAAGGGGGAGCAGTAGGTAACATCTAGAGATACCCTTTAAGCACTGAAAAAATGATGTTGATTATTGATGCTAATGTTTTAAAGAGATACCATCAACAAAAAACTTACTTGAAAGTGAGGGAATTCTTTAATTGGCTCTTCATAATTATAGATCTTTGTAATTTATACTTTAGAGATTATTAAGAGCAAAGAGGCTTTTAAAAATCTAATATACTTTTCAGCATTACCTGCTTAGAATGCACTTTTCTGCATTTCAATCAGCAGAAGAGTGAAAGTAGCCTGTTTGGTTTCACTTTTGCTCCTAGTCACTTTCACTTTCACACTAGCACCAATGTTTTTCTTTTTCGGGTTCAACAATCTGCAGGGGAATGGTTGAATTTTAAAATAAATCCACACCATTTAAAATGTGAAGAAAACATCAGGAAAACATTTCTATCTTTTTTTACAGGACATTTGGAAAACACAATTTTGGGGCCTAAAAGTAATGGACAGCATCATCCTTTTTAAAGTAACAATTTTCATAGGTTAGTCTGTGGCCTGATCCACCTCCCAGTGAAGTCAGTAAGAATTGCGCTGTTAACATCACTGGCAGCAGGATCAGGCCTCTGGGTCTGACTATGATCAGCAATAAAAGGAACCACACACAGACTAATATACTCATAAAAGAGAATCTTCACCTGGACTTGTTTTCATTTTCAAATTCACAGTAAAGTAATAGTTTCTATAGAGCTCTTTTTTGTGTGTTTTTATATGAGAAATAATCAGGTAAATGATAGAGAAAATAGATGGATACCCATCCTGATAAGGCCACTATGAAATTAGAAGGCATCTATGCATTTTGATTTGTGATGGGGAAAAAAATTCTCTCTCACTCCTGCTAACTATGAATAACTACTTCTTGTGCTTATGCCAACCACAATACCCACAGATAGAGAAATGTTACTGTCTTTCAACAGGATATTGTTTAGTTAAAGCTCCCAAAGTATAGACTTGTGTAATCCTCATCTCTTTAAAATCAGCTGCAATGCTTTTAGAAACAGAACAAATCTTGGCTTTCATTTATATTGTCAATACGTGTGCCTATTTTACCTTTTTCTGTTTTATTTTCTGTCTTTTGCATTTTATATTGCAGGTCCCACAAATGCTTCTGCCAACCAACATACATGAACATACATACAGGTGCAAACACACCCATACATTAGAAATCTTTTTGCAGATGGTTAAAGAGTGCAATTCCTATCTGTGTAGATACAGGGGTTGCCATCCCACGGTGAGAATTAATGGAAGATATTGTCAGGGTCTTCGAGGTACAGTACTGCATTCATCTATTCATACTTCTTTTCTACAAAACCAATGCCCCAAGAGTACAAGCAGAGGTTGTTATTAGCCAGTTACATTAATTGTCCTATCTGTACACCTAGCGTCAGACCATAAAAGCCTACATATGCACCTCCCATGAGAGCATCTGAATCTTAATTTCATTTACTATACTATTTACATTTCTATCATTAAAGATGTATGAAAATGGAAAGTTATATTTTGAACACCCACCTACTTAGTTCACAGACATATACTCTTTTGTATTTGAGCAGATGTGGGTACTACAGCTTGTTTGGCTTGCGTTATCAGCTCACACATCTAGAGATAGCAGCTTCCCATCAACACAGAGTATATACTGCCATTTTTTATTCTAGATCCCAGTGTGCAGGTAGACAGTTATTGCTCTTCCTCCCCTCCTCCCTTTCATCCCCAGCAGCTACCTAGTGCATGTAAGTTCCAATTCAGCACTTGCTTAACTGTAAGCAGATTCATGGATTTCAATGGGATTATTCACGTGCTTAAAATTAAGCATGTGCTTAAGGGCTTGGTAAATCAGTGGAGCACAAGAATAATGAACTGAGATCAAGTGAATTCTGTTTGCTGTGAAGCATAATCAAAGTACCAGATTATTTCAGAGAATCACAACACGCAAACTAATTTTGGAGAGAAGCATATTCCTCTTACAGGGTGACATTCTGCCTTTTGTAGAAGCCTAATGCAAGCTTTATCTGTCACTTAGGTCAATGAGGAACAACCTTTTTGGAAGGTGTGCGCGAAATTAGCCCAGCACCCTCCCTGAGTGCCCCTCTGATCCCCTCTGCCTGATCTACTGCTCTGCTTTCTGCTCCCTGCCCTGTGCTACCTGCCCAATCTGTTGCTGCGCTTTCAGCTTCATGCCCTATGTGCTGCTGTGCTCCCTGACCCCTCACTAATCTGCAACATGCCACACAGAATTTGCCCATGCCACCCCTGACCAAAGTCATAACGGAGTCTTTAAAATAGTATTTAAATATGAGAAGGAGGTGGGTGGATCTTAAATTGCACTTCTGAGCAGAGGTGAATGTCTTCCACTGTAAAGCTGTTCTGTGAAAAGGGGCTTCCATGGTCTTTGCATTTCATAGCAATGGCCTCAAATTTGGTCAAACTGTCTTAAACTACCATTCAGGAAACCTGCAACTACTGGCTGCCTTGCTGTGATGGGTCTTTGACAGTCAGGTAAATGATTAAAAGAAAATGCATAACGAGACTTTAAATGATTGTTGTAAAAGATTCTTTCAGTATTTTGAGTGTTTTAAAGAAAGGCTTTTAGAACTTAGACCTGCTCCAAAGCGCAAGTTTTACATTGCTACTACGCATTATTTTTTCACCTGGAACAGCCTATCTGTCCTCTACTGGCTGGTTATTCTTACACAAGTATATCATATAAGTTGCATATTAAATCATTTGATTTGATCATTTGAGCTGAATGAATTTACTTTCGGGTATGAAAGAGGCCACACAAAAACTATTATCAATGAACTACTCCCAACATAAATGTTATTCAGAAGGAGATGGAAAGGAGCTGTGTGCAATGAGGGCTGCATCCTGTTAGCTACATTTTATATTACTATAGACCCTTGAAATATGTGGAGAAGAATACTTTTTAAGGTGTCCTCATCACATGACAGGTTTCTAGACTTTCTCCTCAATGTTCTAAATGTCTGGAAATCCTCTCCTGGCAGCATGAGAGGTTGTCAAATTTGGGGCCTATCCTTTAAGCCCTTGGTCTATTTAAGCGGTACTATTGATTAATTGGTTTTGTCCTGTGTATCTCTAGGGCTATATAATAAAGAGGTAAATAACAATGATAGTAGCTGACAGTAAACATAGCTACTGGTAGGGTAACAGAGGCCCACAGATACAAAGTGGTCAAACAATATGTTTGTGGCAGAATTACCATAGAAGGGTTAGGAGGGACTGCAAAAGATTATCTTGTCCTAAATTGCAAACACACAGAAATCCAGAATTTCTCACTTGTACTTCATGTTCAGTCTATTAGACGTGGGGTTCCCAACCCCCGTGCCACAGCCCGGTGCTGGGCCATGAAGGGTTGGCTGCCAATCTGCAGGAGGGCTGGCTGCCAGACCAAAAGTGACCACGGACCAGCTAGCTGCGGACTGGAAGTGACCGGCATACTGCGGACCGGCAGCCAACCCTTTTTATACTGAGTATATACTGAGTATACCGAGTATAAAAAAGGGTTGGCTACCTGCCTATAGTACGCCGCTCACTGCTGGTCTGCAGTTGCTTCTGGTTCGTGGCTTGCCGGTCCTCATCCTAAAGAGGTTGGGAACCCCTGTATTAGACTACACCTCAAATATGCCTGTAAAGCAGGATTTGAACATTACATTAAACAAGCAGCACAACCCTCGACTAATGACCAGATATAGCCAATACGTAAGGGAAAATGAACCAGTATCACAGTATAGATACAGGCTGATTCCTCATGCATACAGATACAAAACATCTCAAATCACTTCAAGAGTATCCTCTTTCTTCTGTAACTAAGACCCAGCTGCCGCCAAGTCAGGCTGAGGGGCCCCTTCTCCTACTGTTTATTCTTTGGCATGTGATACACACAGGAATTGACAGACAGGAGACGAACACATATGATACAGAAAGAAACATACACCATGAACCTATTCTCAGTTGTAAAGCAACCATTGCGAAATACCCGCTAAGATTTCCAGTACAATCTTGTTCAACCTTTAGTTAAAGACTAGCCTCTACTCTGTGGCCAAGTTATATTAGTCCCTTGGCAGGTAGCTAAGACATCATTGACAGTATAAACAGAATGTATGTGGAAGTATTTCCTTAAAGTAAATATGCTGACATGGAAGCCTCTTCCACAATGATGTATCCTTTCCACTCCTCCCCCACCAAAAAGAGGAGAGGAGCTATTATCAGAACAGCCACATTGATGCTGCAGTATTGTGAAATTATGTAGGGCTTTCACCATCTTACCACAGACTGTTATGCGGCAGTTAAGTTCACTAGAATTGGTTTCCATCCTACTTTAAAAATATTACGATACTAGCTAACTCATCGGTAGGCAGTCAGTTTACATCTACTGGACTGTCATGGAGGGAACAACATCTGAAATATTACAAAGAAAGAAGCACCTCAGCTGCCTCCTGGTTATTGTAGAAGCAAATGACTAAGTCATCTAATGGACCAAGGACCATGACACAACATTAGATAAGAAAAAAGGCCACATACACCTGCCAACTGATGGACTGAGTGGCAGATACGATATTAATTTAAGTGTGCACTCATCCAAGAGAGCTCCACAATTAAAACTCAAACCTTGTTTCTCGCAATTCAACAACAATAGATCTTCCAAGCAAACTATAAATGGGTAAAGATGCAGGAGCTGCACAAAGCTCATCTGAATTGTAAGATGAGCTTAGTACATCTTAAAATCATGCAGGCTCCCATCATCTCAGGATATATCACAACCTAGGCATATGTCATTTATTTCAGTTTGCAGAGCTACATTTAATGAACCTGCCCATTTCCACTTCACCTTTTTGAGTGACTGGCCTCTTTAAACATGAAGGCACCATATCCAAACAGTCCCCTGCCGTCCTCTATTTATATCATTTTCTCTCCCCTCTTTCTGCCCAGCTTCACCCACAATTTTAAGTTCCACAGTCCAGCAGATGTTTGTCACAACTTAAAAATCTACCTTTTCAAAACATCTGTCTTTTGGCTTCTGTTAAAAGTTCTATTGATCCTTTAAATGCTGGAGGAATTACTGTGCCATTCCTTGACAGGTAAATCTGAGAGTAATTTATTTTACTTATTTTTTAATTTTATTTGACCTTCACTGTAGCATCTGGGTGAATGGCGTATGTTTAGCTCAACACATTAAATCAAAATTCCTACAACAAAGAATGCAAATGATCTTCTTTCCCTGAACACCACAAACCAACACGGTGACAAGGGAAATAATATGCTGACCAAAATGTGACATACTATTACTCCAGTCTGTAACCTGGAGCTCTGGTGGATCACCCAACCAAACATTTTCCGTATCTGGGACCATCACAGTAAAAATACTCTCCGTGTGCACAGTAAGGGCTACAAAAAAGTGTGAGAGCTAAACTTGGTCATATTGGACTAAGTGGTCATAGTCATACCTCACAACCTCTTCCTCTTTCCCAGCCAATAAAGTCTACTTGTTCCCAAATACTGCAAGCAGTATCTTAGATCATGGATGGGCCTTCAGATAGCATAATGATAAGTATGACATACAAACCTAAATGGAACAGAACAGAATACAGTAGAATCTCTTGATGGGAAAATGAAATGCTCCATTTTCACAGAACTGAGACTCAGTTCTTTTTCTAAGAAACCGAGAGTTCGATAGAAATGACTCTAACAATCCTACAGAATTTTACAGACAATGAGATCCCTTATACATAAACCCAGACAATTTAACAGAAAGTATATCCCTGTTCTGGAAGTCTACATGTGAGTTTAAAAATTCCATAGAAAGGTTATTATTATTTATCAGAATGCCATAGGACTTTCCCCCGTGTTCAAAGTCTGCAAGTTCAATGTCTGAAAAAATGTTCCCTAAATTCCTCTGCCTTGCTCTCACTGTAGTAAATAAAAATCATACATGAACTCATAGGAGAAAAAAAAACTTAGCCCCAACTGCTGGCAGCACCATTAATTGTATCCACAAGCAGTGTTCATGTAAATGCAAGAAACTTTCAGCGCAACACAAGAAGCACTGACATGGACATCTTCAGTATGTTGGTTGGAACCAGCATGTTTTAAGTATTGTCTCCATCTTCTTCTCTATGTTAGTGTTATAGCTGCTCTCGTTCAGGAAGGATCCTTGCTACCTGTCATGGTGGGAAATCAGGGGAAGTGGAAGTGACTTCCCTTCATTCAAAAAGATGAAGTCCAACTCCACTTAACAATTTTTATCACATCAAATAAATACAATACAAATATTGATAATGGGCATGGCACAGCATGAAAAGGGGTTCTAAATGTAGTATTAGGGCTCTATATTGTTGGTTGAGTACCTGAGGTCTTACCCATTAGTCCGTTTGCATTGCCTGTTACTCAGTCATGTCTAAATTCTGAATCTAATTAGTCCCAAAATTTCAGAGAATGTTTTTGGAATCAGTGGGCAGAACCGCGTTGATCCCTATAAAAATTAGAAAATCAGAAAGGGAGGCACCCGATACTCCTTGCATCTGATTAGCAGTCATCAGCTTCAACCAACTTTGTAATAGTGCATACATGGAAGAGAGTGTTAATGGCAAATGTTAGTGTCTTCCAGCATAAGAATACCCTCCAATCTCAAGGGGAGGGGGAGTGGAAAGGGGAAATCAGGAGCATGCAGAGCCCCTGGCATGGTGAAAAGAGTTGGGAGGGATGAAATAAAGGTGGATGGGAGGGTAATACACAGAGAGATCATCTAAATGGAAGTGGAGGGATGCCAGCAGCCCCCAGTGTATACAGTGATCTTGGCCTGAAGAGGCTACAAAGTGTGTGACCCGCTAGTTTGTGTGGAATGGGAGGGAGGGGGAAGTATGGCTCTATCTTCCCACAACTGAAGCTCTGCTTAAACATGCACACTGCAGATTAAATAATTGCATTGTGCGTTTAGTGGACACTTAAATTGAACTTTGAGTTACGATAGTCTATCATATATAGAAATATCTCAGTAAGTAAGAGTTGGCTTGAAACCAAACCTATTATGTGCTAGAATGTATCCATATGACTTCAATAGACGCAGGCCCATCCAACATCCTAGATCAGCTTCCCTTACGAGCCTATCTTTAGGTAGGACCTTAGCAACACACCCTAAAAATTAGTCCAGAGTATTCAGCACTATAAATTTTGAACCCTGTCATGAGAGTTCAAATTCAGACCTGTTTCTAGAGTTTACACAGTAAGCCACAGTTCATCTAAACAGTAGCTTCTAAACCTTTTTAATTTGGAGGCAAAATTACGAAGTATAAGAAGTCATTGGTATCACATGGTGCCAAAATGGTCACCGGACATCATTTGGCTGGGTTTATACAGAACAGGCTGTATATACAAGTCCACATCAATGGACAGATAATTTTATGAGTTACAGTTTAAACTCTTCAGTGCTGCCATTGAAAATGGACTTCATGGTAGCTAGCCCAAAGGTAGGATTCCCTGCATTATATGTTCTGAAAGCTGCTCCTTCAGCTCCCATTGTACTCAGAGCTTCACCTTAGTTTTCATATGTCCCCCTGCCATGAAATGTAGATTTGCCATATAACAAAGTAGTAGTAAGGTTACTTTGAATACCTGCTTGAAATCTTAAGAGGCCTTGCCATTTTAGCAACATTTGGGATACATGTATACATAACTGAAATACAATGATCAGTAAACATAAGAATAATTTAAACTGCAACTATTGTAATCTGATAAACACTGAACCTGATTAAATAGAAAATTCTTCAGTGAGAGAGATTAAATACTGATCTTATGCTAATGTTTATAGCATTAGCAGAATTTTTATATTATCCTAACAAACCTGTTCTATAGAGAGGGAAAATTTTATAGAAGCAGAGAAAAAAACCCTAATCTGAGGCCTATTTTTCTCTCTCCCAAAATAACCAGGGGAGGGGGGGAAAAAAAGCCTACAGCTAATCACTGGTAAAACAATTTGTTCTTATCCTGACACGATACAATTTCAGAAAATACAAACCAAAAAGTTGGGTTTTCTTGCTTGATATGTATTATTAATAAATACTAGACAAAAATGAATGAGCAAATAGACTATAACTCCTAACAATAATACTAGAAACAACAAATTTTAAACCACATATGTAGATATAACTCTGGATACTAGAGTCCATGTCCTGCTGACTACTCTATCTAATCTGCCCTTACCATCTCTATGATTCTGGGGAAAAAATATGCAACTAATGGATGCATTCATTGTCATTATTCTGGAGAAATTACTATTGACCCCCAAATCTATTCATGTATAACTAAAGAGAAGGTGATTTATTAATCAGTTTAAGTTTCTATATAGGTTTTATATTATGCCTTTACTGAGCAGGCTATGTTTAATAAATGAAAAAATTATGACCCACAACCTTTAAGTGATCAATTAATAACAATAAATACAATTTAATTTGTAAAAGTATATTGTTTAACTGCAGATTATAAAATTAACAAATTCAATTTTAAAGTTACTGTTACAGCTGGAAACTGTAATCAAGGAAAGTTAGGTTTTGTTCCTGACATATATCTGTATGTATTGGCACTACGTTATATAGACTCTGAACCATTTCATCCTTCAGCTCATATTAGAGCTAGCTAACTACACATTCGCCCTGGAAATTAAAATTTGATCATACTGATTCCAATACAGTTAATGTGGGGATACAGATATGTACATGTATTAAAAGGTAAGGGAATTGGAATGTTAATTATTTTCCTTGCAAAAGTTGCTTCTGTGGAATTGATTCCTCTGTTCTTCTGGTATATACATATTTTTCTATGTAAGTATTTAGAATTATGTAGTTAACTTAAAACATATAGTTTAATAATGCATAATCCATTTGATTTAAGTAATTGTAAGATTTTCTTTCAAAGGTTAGTTTTATGGTAGGAGTATCACTATGCTGTTGCTGGTACTGAAACTAACTCTTCAAAGTTGCCAATAAATTTAAAAAGGGAGAAGAAGGTTGTCTTTCCCAAGTATTGCTGTGTATATTTTTAATTATTTTGATCCAGCAAGTTTGTTTATTTGCTTTTTAAAATCACTTTTCCTTAGTTTAAATGCTTAAAATCTCCAACTATGCAAAGTTACCTGTGCAAAACAGTTACCTACTTCTTGTTGCCAGTAATTTCCTTCTATGTCAAAACAGAATCAATATTTGTTATATATGACACATTTAAAAATGCAAAGGGGTATTAGTTAATAATCTGTAACCAGTACATGAAAATATTTGAAGTATTTAAAGGAAATGGCATATCTGGGTCCTGAGTATATGATCAATATCAGACCAATAGAATATATTTATTGATTTAAAATGTTTGGATAATGCTTATTACAAAAACATTTATACAGTGTATACTTTGTTAAATGAGTCTGCAGCATGTATGCAAGCAAGTATGATGTAACCTTGTATTCTCAGTTGAATAAGATATGAACTATTTGCCAGTAGAATTGCTTTTTATTAGATAGATTATAAATAAATTCTTCACTCAAAATTTATTGAACCCTCTAATTTTTCAAAAACATTTTAAAATATTTTGGAAGCAATTAAAATAGAGTTTAAAAAATTTCAACTCAGTATCCATGCAAACTCCCTAACACTTTTTCAAAAATTCACAAAGATGCAAAAATGCCAATTGACATTCCTAATAATCCACAGCTACAGGTTAACTGGTTCTGTTAAATATTTTTTGGGGAAAAATCCAGTTTGCACAGGGGCTCCTTGTAGCAAAACTTGCAGCTTAAATCATCCTAGAATTTCCAAAAAGACTTTTTGAAAAGACATACATATATATATCTATATAAGATATATATCTTCTAATATATTTTTAAAGCCATTAAAATGAACAATAGTAATTTCAAAGTACATTTTTGCTACTAAAGAAGTATTTGAGAATTATGAGTGAAGTTATTGATCATTTTGCTTCATATTAGAAAAAAGTCCAAAACAATTTTAAAAACAAAAAAGAACAGTAAAATATTTGTATATAACAATGTATATTTGTATATAACTGTATATAAGAGTAGGAAACTGAAGGCTCTGATTCCCCCAGTCCTTCAGAAAGGCATGTTACTATGAACTTCAGGAATCCATAGGGTAGGGATGAACCACAGACTGACTTCTGTTAATTGCTTATTTGCTCTTATCAAAATGTTTTGTCTTTATACAAATTGTAAGCTTTAATCCTATCAATTATCCCTCCTTGCAGATTGTCTCTGCCTATTCTGTTAAAACAACGTGATCACTAAACTGCAAGTTCAAACTCATCTATATAAATAAGGAAATATATGTCTTAAAAATTCCTACCTGTACTTTTTGTTAATGAAATTTCTTCCTGATCCAAATTCTCTTTTTTTTTTTTGTTTTCTACTGCAAACAATAAAATATAAGTACTTAAATATGTAAGTTTTAGGTACTGAAGATCATTTTTGTTCCGACTGACAGAACATAGTCCTGAACTTATCTCAAAAGGGGTTTTTTTTTGGCTTTAACTTCTAAAACTACTAAATAAAGAATGCAAAACATTTAAGCTTTATAAACTATTGAAATACAGGAGAAAGAACTGAAATAATTTCACCGAATTATCAGCTGATAGGCTAATAAGAACATCCACCTAAAACCTTTTGACAGTATTTGTTACTCCAATTTTCTTAGATTTTAATCTACTGTTTTCATTACTTTAATGCTAAAGAAAGATGGAAGCTTTATTTAACAAAATGTTGAACAGTCAGTAAGTAAAGAAAAACTGAAAGTCTAACTCAATTCCCATTAAAACTCAAAGGAAGTTTTGTCATTAGTTTCAGTGGGAGCAGGATTGGGCCCCAGGATTTCAAAATCCACATACATTATGATTTTACCTTATCATTTCATGAAAGGTTGGGCATACTTATGTTTTGGAAGTAAGCCACAATTTCATTCTTTTACTAAATATTACCGAGCAGAAGGGCAAAAAAGGCAGGACTTTGGCTGCAGGAAGTAATAACCAGTTTTTTGGCTTTTTTTCTCTGTGTATGAAGAAATGAGAAGCCTAAACTGTTTTAAATACACTTAATAAATAGTTCTATCTATATGCAATATCCAAGATGATCATACTTTTACAATGTAACAACATACTCTGCAGAACTTAGTTTATTCTGCGTCTAATTTTTATATGGGCTATAAAATATTCTAGCATTACAAAGATTCTGGCTATATACAAACTGATTTTCACCTGGATGCACTTGAGACAAAATACGTACTCACTTGAGCCTCCCCATTAACATCAGCTGGACTATGACTCTGATCCTACAAATATATTTTCAAAATATTTTAATCTATTCTCATTGACAATTTTTTTCAAGTATGATGTATATATAAATTGAGTCTAATTTATATGAAAGGTACTTCTGTTTGCCCCTCTTTCACTGCATGTAACAGGCAAGATAGATGCATTTGGCATATAAAGTCCAAAGCTGCCGTTCTTATTTGGGTAGTATTAAGGAATCAACAGAGAACCAAAGTCTATGGGACATGTTCTGAGTTAACACTGCAGAGTAGGACCTGTGTGTTTTTTTAATGCCTAAAATATAACTTTTAAGATTACATGCACAGAATATTTCCACTGTACTGTATGTTGTGAAACCAACTTCGAAAACAACTAGTTACCTCTCCTGAATCTTCTGGATAGTTCTGGTTCTCCCTCATCTGGAAGAAAAAGCTTTTTAGAGTTAAGTTTGAAAGTATCATTTTCTGATCACTAATCCAACCACTGATCTGTATTCTTTTAAAAAGATGGCTCTGTAAAATTTATTTTGATAGTGAATCAAGGTGCTTTTTTCACTTAAGATTCTTTTCAGTTTTTTAGAACTTATTATACCAGACCCCAAACTTTCAGGGGGGAAAAATACACTGTAGTTTAAAAAAAAATCAA
The DNA here is from genome assembly GCF_000455745.1 of Alligator sinensis. Taxonomy (NCBI): domain Eukaryota; kingdom Metazoa; phylum Chordata; order Crocodylia; family Alligatoridae; genus Alligator; species Alligator sinensis. The sequence goes on along the minus strand of NW_005843390.1, from coordinate 47,054 downwards.
GATGGCTAATTCAACATCTAAAGATTGCTTGCTTTGTTTGCCATGTACTAAAGTGTGAAACCTCATTTTTAAGTTATGCATTTGATATATTGCCTGTAAAAGACAGCCAGGAGAGCCAGGTATCATCAGAGGAAACTCGGCTGCCAGGTCTTTTGAGGTTCAATGCTGCTAATCTGCACTCCCAGGAAAAAGTCCTTATTCACATACGTGTTCCCTTTGACTGCCTTGAGATTAGGGCCATGAATAACCACTGGTTTGATTAGTAGAACTTAGTAGGATTTGTCTGCAAAATAGCCATTGCAGATAACTTATTGCTTGCAATGGTGTGCAGAAGGCACCCTTAGTTTTGCTGCTGAAATGATTTTAATATGCCAAAGAATGCAGGGAAATTATTATTTAGCACACTGTACAAAGTGAATCTATGTGAAGTGAACTTATGCTTTTATATACATTCGCTCTTACCTGCTTTGATTGGGAAAATATAGTGCAGAAAAGGATCAGAACATTCTGTGGCATCAGTCCTATCAGGGAACGACCCTTGCTGAGGAAACTGGCAGTACTGGGGCCTAGGTCACCGAGAGTGGCAGGGCTGAGTATTTCGGACCCAATCCTGCCCCTCCCAAATATGAAATAGACAGTAATAGCAATGGGGGAACACAGAGGATTTCCAAGATCGGGCCTTCCTTTTGTATGTAGTTATTAGTATGTGGTTAAACAAGCAGGATCTCTTTTGATAATAATTTGGCTGTCCCTGCCCCATGTATCATTAACCAAAAAAAAAAAAAAATCAAACCTTGTTTCAAATATTGTATGCCCGAGGGATCTGGGCTGGGCAAAAAGAAACAAATAGAAACAAAACCAGACTCAGTTTGGAGAAGCAAAAAGGGTCAGTGAAAAATCCCTGGCTTCCATAAAAAGAAAGATAAATCAAGGCAGTTTAGGAATGATTATACAGAAAAGGCCAACTTCCCTCTCACATTTCTTCAAATTGCTGTCGTCAATTCTGTATTTTGTGATGCATTGGCTAGGGAAGGGTTAATGAGGTTTTTTGAGATGGAGAGCTTAGAACAGCATCATCTGATGTGAAAGAGGTCTCTCCAGTGCAGCATTTCTCAACCCATGGGTCGTGACCCAGAAGTGGGTCTCAAGAATATATGAAATTGTCGCGAACAAATTTAAAAAATGGAAAAACGTGGGAAAGTGGGGCTTTTCCCATGCAGGCTGGCAGAGTTCCAGCCTGCCAGGGGCTGCTTGTCTCCCTGCCCTCCCACACACATGTGGGGAGAGGAGACTGGGGCCTGGTGGTGGGGATCAGCAGGTTGAGACTGGCAACTGATGTTTACAAATGGGTCCAGGTACAAAAAAGCTTAAGAACCACTACTCTAGTGGACTTGATCCAGAGAAGTGCTGAATCACATTCAGCAATGATATGCCCAAGATGCTCACTAAATAGGAGCCCACACCCTTTATCATAGTCTTGTGACAGATAAAGTTCTGCTTGTGTTTCCATACAGAATCACTTGACTTTTAAACAAACAGTTATGCCAATTGAAATGCAATCAGTGGGATTTCAGCCTGGATGTCTGAGGTTCTTTTTTCTTTAAACACAATGTAAAACATATTTAAAATTGATTTAATAGGTTTTCCTATTTTTGACTTAGCAAATTAAAAAACGTGCTGCTAATAAATAAGGTTTACTATATTCAGGTGATTGTTAATGTCTTCATAACTGCAAACAAAGACAATTCTTCAACTTCAAATTCTACAGCCCATTAATCTTCAATAGAGGCTCTTACTTAAATGAGAAATGGGGTTTCCCAATGTGGAAGGGAGCTGTTATAGACTTGAGCATGGGCCAAAAGACCCTGTTTTGAAAAGAATCTCTGCTATTCAGGCATTATGACCTATAGAGCTGTGGATATTACCCTTCATGGTAGATTTTCACATTGATGTAATGGCGGATCACATTCTCATGTTCTGTATCTAGAGGAATTATTCTCATCTTTAAAAGTCCCTGGACACAAAGGGTTAATCAATCATTTTCGCCAAACACCATCTTCTTCCCAGGCTTTCATTAGAGGAATCTGAAACTTAACAAAGGAGTACAGTCCATTGGAAAGACCAAGGTGAGAAGAGTCAGGGGTCCCGTTTTTTATTCCCAGCTCACCCCCTGACTCATTGTGCAGTCTCAAGTAAATCCCTTCTCATCTCTCTGCTCTGCTGTCCCCAACTGTAAAATGTGTATAATAGATGCCTTCATGGAGCATAAGGCTAACGTGAGGGTTAGTTCGTTAACATGTGTAAAGCACTTTGAAAAGTTAAAATACTCTACATGGGCCATCAGAATGATTTTTGATTCAGCTTCAGTGTTCCCATTAAAATCACTGGACACCAAGAAGCTAAAAAAACCTGCCTTGTCCATCCTTAGAAATAGTCTCATCAGGCCTGATCATGTGAGCAATGAACACACGGAGTTCTCACTAAAATCAATAAGAATTCCATGTATGGAGTGCTTCCAGGATTGGGCTCCTACTGTTGGTTAACAGTTGTAGTTTTATATTACAGTCCTGTTCAGAAAAATTACTGTAACTGTGGTTGGCCTTAGTCAGGCATTTTAAGACTGTCTCCTTACTTTACAAATACATTAAAGGCAAGTCCTCTGTAGAGGTAAATGTGTGCAGCTGCATTGCATTCAGCAGAGAATTTGAGGTAGCAGAGAATTTGGCCCAGCATTTACGCCTATTAGGCTTGCAATGCCAATTTAGCTTTGAGAGAGCGAGCTGTGCTTTCTCTATTAAATGCCTGATGTCATGAGAGGCAGAAAGATGCAGCCTGATTTTCAGATTTTGCATTTGAGTTTGGGATGACACAGCTGTTTGAAAAAGTTGTCTCAGTTTGGAAACTGCACAAATTGGAAGCAAAAGGCACTGCGGGTGGATCTCTCCCTTGTGTACAAGGCCGGCGCAAGACCTGGGCCCTGCTTTAGTCCCAACAGGCACTGTGTAGGTTTTCTGCAGGCTCTCTGCATAGAGATGAATTTCACCCTTAGGGAGACTAACTAGACTTTCCTGCAATGCCATTTTAACAGTCACTTTTGTGCCTATTAATGAATTTTCAATAGCTGCTTCTAAAATCTTATTTTTGATATTTATGTTTGTTTGTGGATTTTTGCTTTTCTCTGAAAGAACAAACAAATATTTTAGTGCATGTCACATAGGTACAGGTATGCTTCCTCTACCACCAGAATTGTTAGAGTTTATTCATATTTAAAACAAATTTTTGAATAGTTTTTATAAGAGACTTCATCTTGTTTCTAGTGTCTAAAGATGCATTTTGCTGCTGAAATATCACTGATTTGAAGGATAGTTTTATAAGGAGATGTCATATGACCTACGACTGCCCAACCTTGCAATATGAGGCACACGACTGTTGCCCCCTTCGCATCTGCACAAACCCCAGTGAGTGCCTAGGTATTTCTATATCACAGTGGGATCTTTATCATCACAGTTGCACTGGTAGAAATCTTGTCTCCATATATTTAGCCTGTTCAAATACACAGATCAGTCTTCCTATCAACCCATTTTCTATCCTATAATTTGAAATGGCTTTCATAGATTTTTCAAAGGATAAAGATAAGATAAAAAATAAAAAATAAAAAAAATCTTCCACCTGTGTTGCTGAGAGCACCTTGGTTAGTTAAGAGGGAAAGAATTTTTAAAAAGTTAATTTTCTTTCCTCCATTTATGTATGAGGTGAGTTTGTTTCTGCATTTTACCTACTTTAAACTGTGAAGCCAGACTGGTCAGTTTCTAATTAGTTCTCCTTTCCAGTTCTCATGCATTAGGAAGCATAAAGCAATAGACCTTGAGTTTCCAAAATTGCATGGTAACATGGAAGTGATTTAAAAAAAAAAATCTTGGAAACATTTCTATTAACATTCATTACAAATTTTAAAAACCAAATATGACACCAGCATTGGCTAGTCTCCCTTTAAATATCTTATTGTTGTTTAACATGGGCTACTCAGGGATATCAATGGGGACTACTACTTAAGATGATGCTGTGCTCAGGCTCCATGGATTTTGTACTTCATACTGGTAGCATTGCAAACTAAACATCAGAGGATAGATCTAAATTCAAAAAGGAACAATGCACTTTTTCTTCTGCTGATACATCATGTGAAGTAACCTCAACAATACTGCTTAACTTGAAAGAAAATGCTACAGCTTTGAAAGTGAGTTTTCAACTTATATCCGCCAAATGGGTGTCAGGGACAGGTTGTCTTCATTGTCATTTGGATAAAAAAGACACAGTGGTCAAATTATTCTCCTACTTACATCAGTATAAATCTGGAGTAACCCCACTAAAGTGAATGAGGTCACTTAAGATTTACATCAGCATAACTGACAGCAGGATTCGTGATAGCAACCTACATTATAATTTTATTCACAAAGAGACCTTATAGTATTTGGTTCACATTTTCTATTAGGCTATAGATTAAAATATATCAATTAGGAATAAAACCCCTTTAAATCTGTGGAAATTCTTCCACTTCAAAAACCATCAGTCAGCTGTAGTGATAATTTACTGTCTTTTAACATCCTGCTGGCAACCAGTTTCCTTCCTGGGATACACTGAAGGGCTCTCCTAGGTCAGTGAGTGCAGTCCCCTACACAGGCAGCCATGTCATCATATAACTTCCTTCATCAGCTTATTAGCCTCCATCTTATAATTAGTCAAGTGGTTGGCCACTCCTGTAAGAAAGCTGTTCTAGAACCTCATTCCTCTAATGCGTAAAAACTTGCTTCTGATTTTCAGTCACCATTTGGGAAGATGCAGGTTATTAGGTTGCTGGTCAATGAATTAGGGTTAGTCAGAAAAAAAAGTTTACTTGCTTGCTTATGGAACTAAATGGCGTTATGGCCTGAAGAATGACTGCAGAAATACTTCTTGCAACTTTATCTACCTGCTCCTTAGATGTCTTTTGAGTCACACTGGCTTGATTTACCTGGAGTCATATCCTGTACCTGTGCAGACAATTTCTGTTGATGTCAATGAGAATTCACATCTCAAACAGGGACACTATCCAGACTGTCCATTTTAATTCTGTGAATAGCATGCCATAAATACACCAGGGGAAGGACAAATTGTATTCGACTCAGCCTTGTGCATCATGTAAATTGCAACTCACTTCCGGCTCTAGAACTCTGATGCAACAGTACAAAGCCTAGCTGGATTTTTTTATACCACGTTGAGCCTGCAGCACCAGTAGCCTCTGGGGGAAAGAAATCTGGTTTTGATTTACTGAGGTCATTTGGTTACTGAACAAGTGTGACATCAAGGGGAATAAACTGGGATATGCCAAAACCATCAAATTGATAGAAATTCTGCATTTTGGATACTTTCTGCAGGTGCTAGCTGCTTGCTGTGAAACCCATCTAGCTTTACTCTTGTTATTTTCTTAGGTAAATCTATCTATTCCTTGCTGGATCCAACACAAGAACTGGACATTTCTGAAATATATCAATGATGCCCAACAATTTACTTTAAAAGGAAATGAAGCCACTAAGAAATCAGGTTCTTAGTGGCCACTGCTTCCATAAGAGAAAAAATGCTGAATGGGATTGTGTGGGAAAATGTATGGACACAGGTTCTGATCCAGCTTCCATTCAGTCTTATACAAACTGGAATAGACCCTTATTGTCTAATTTTCTACTGTCTTACCCTGTAGATATTCAATTACTCTTGGGCAAAATAGGCCTGTCTTACCTCAGTGTCACTCCAGCTTTATACTGGTGGATTAATCCTCAGGCATTGTGAATGTGAAGGGCATGTAAAGTGCTGCCAAAGAAGAATACTTTGCACAGGGGAAAATGATTATATCAGACAATGGAGAATCAGGCCCTTATTTTTCTTTCAGTACTCTGAAAACTGAAATCAAAGAAGGATTAAAAATCTCTGGCTCTTTATCAGAACTGTAATAAAATCATCCCATGAAGATCTTCAGGAAGGTTGCTTCTCTTAAACAATAACTAGATAGAGCTTGATTTTTGATACCTGGGAAGGTACATCAGCCAATAGCCTGCATTTGTGTGAACCTGTTGGTAAACTGAGGGGTTAAATTTCTAAACATTTAATGAAGAATCTAAGGAGTTACGTTTCTAAACGTGGGACAAGAATGCTCAGTATTGAAACCAAATTGTATATAAAAACAAATGACATTTTCTTGCATTGCAGTAATTCCACTTGGCATGATGGTTGCCGTTATTGTAATGGGAATTTTTAGCAATGGGCAGGATGGAGCATTGAGTGGGCTTGGTTTTGAGTAGGAGCATGATCATTATCTACTGGGTTAATTAACAACTTTTTAATATTAGTGATTAAAGTGTAGACTATAAAACCTATTATTAATATAGTCTTCAGCACTTAAAAGAACTGCATGTATACTGGGAGTTTGATCAACACACCCCTGTACACATAGGTACAAGACCTACACTCACAGAGAGAAGAATCCCTGCATACATACAGACCAACACAGGCATATTCTTATGTACCTACTGGACAGAATGACAGAGAAAGAGAGATTTATTTTGTATTCATACAGTAAAGATCAACACAGAGATACATCTCTGTGCATCTACTGCACAGAATGGCACACAGAGAAAGAGAAAGCTAGAGAGATGCACTTCTGTACACATATAGTACGGGGAAGCAACAGATACACAAACCAACCACTGAAGTGAAGACACACTGTACAGACTAGCAAAAACAGAGTGTATACGAATACAGTATACTTTTAGCATAGATAGACACATCCATGCACACATACAGTACAGACCAGCCCGGGCACAGAGATGTATCCTTGCACACACAGACTGGCACAGAAAAACGGTACAAACAAACAGAAAGATGCCCATTTGGATATGTATGACACACAGATGGACACAAGCAGACAAACATACCTTTGAAAACATACCATGCATATGGGTACAGACAGATGTACTAGCGATACCAGTGAAGTTGTATCAAATATATTGACCAAGGGAGACCTTTAAAAAATGGTCTGTATTTATACCCAGGCAAACACATTTAGATACATAAAAGTATCATGCCTATGGTATATATACACACACACAGATATTTAAAAATCTGAATGCATACATACTTGTGCGTGCATAGGTACACACATACATAGACAACACACAGATATGTTTACATGCAGACAGTATATTTACAGATGCAAACATTTTCATACTATACATGCGTTCACGTTATAATTTAGCTGTCTAAATTAGACAGTAAACTCAAGGGAGCTGGAAGCCTGCTTTTTTTTTTCTTTCATGAAGAAACCCTGTACATTTCTAGTTCTCTAAAGCAACAATTAGATTACAAAAAGGACACGCTCATGCGTGTACATACCGGTACTTACAAATATTGCAGACAGATCCCTGGTTTCCAGACAAATTTCAGGTATTTTATTTCAGGTAAAATATGCCACACTCTTCATGAGCTGCTCCTGTCCTTCAACAAAGAGTGGGATGTGAGAAGCAAAAATATCAGGTGAAATTTATAAAGACTACTTTACTATTCAAAGGCAGAAGCACCAATTTCTGCCTATGGCCCTTTTGTGAATGGTCGAAAGTCAAAGTATGGAAGGATGGATAGGCTGAATCCCTTGCTCAGTGTATGCAGACTTTGACTAAAAGAATGGTGTTGGTGTTAAGTCTGTTATTTTAAATTTATAAGGTGCCATAAATGTGCAGGTCACAGTACAGGAAAAAAGAGGAAGAGAGTCTGTTGCCAGAGGACCTTGTGATCTACATTGGACTAACACCACAGAGGATCATAATAATTGTGGGACAAAGTGAATAATGGAATGGGCCAATGGCTGCTCTGGAGTCTGCAATTTTGCAGACAGCAAACTGTAGGTGTTGTTTAGTTTCATCTACCAATTGCCAATCATGCTCCCATCTGCCATTTAAGGTTGTTCCTATAGTTTAACTTTCTTTGGTGGCTTGGTTTTGCAAGGTTTTGCAGAAGTAGTGTGATTGGAAGAGGAATCTGGAGAAAGAGACAGGGCTGAGTGAGCCACTAAAAGAGAGAATGAGAAAGAGACAGAGAGAGGGAGACAACAAGAGCCTGTTCTGAAAATAAGTGGCAGTCACTAAGGAGGATTGAAGTCCAGAGCAGGAAAAGGATGCAAAGGGAGCAATTGAAAAAAAATCTGTATGTAAAGAAAGGGCCACCATGATAAGATGAAGGTTAACAATCTCCTTTGTTTTCAGGCTGGTGTGAAGGTCTTCTCCCTGCAGCACCAGAGCACCTTTTGAAGGTGTCTTATGTAAACAGCTTAATACTAAAAGAATCTTCAATGAATGCCACAGAGATGGTACTACCATGATTATTTCTAGTACACATTTAAATTGTAAAGGTTGTTAGAAGCCAACCAGAGCAAGTGCCTGGGCTATGGGCTGTACTCTCTTACATTATGAACACACATACATTTGGAGACATATCTAAAAAAGGAGGGGAACTTTTGCTTCAAACCACTCAGCATTCTAACAGTTACAGCTCCAACATTAACACCGCTTCATCCAGAGTTAAGGTTGGAGCAGTTGGAGCTTATTTGTATTGCTCCAAGCTTGTCCACATGTAACCATTAGAATGTAACAGCTGCTGCAAGCTCCTGATCAGCAGCTCCTCTTCTGAAACAGCATAAAATGTACATGTGTCCATACCCTTATAGTAATCAATTGTCTCTTCCTCAAACAGTTTACAGTCTGAAAGACAAGGAACAGCAGGACAGAGATTAGAAGGTGTAGATCCTTGATCCCATTCCTTACACTGTCTTACTCTAAGATGTTGCAAGAAGCAAGAATTTTTTTGGGGGGTGGTATCTTTTAATGGCCAATTGTACAGGTGGGATAAAGTTAGATGAGCTTTTGAAAGCAAAACATTCTTCTTCAGGCCTGAGGAGGTGTGCCAGAAGGCCACCCCAGGGCCGCATCTCAGATAAGCCCACCCACCTGTCTGGGGCAGTCTGACCTATCTCGTCTGCCATGACTTGCTGTTGTGATATCAGTTGTAATAATGTGGGAGGCTGCCCATTTTAATGCCCTGATGCCAGGGGGCACTAGACACATGGTTCCAACCTATCCTTACCATGTCCCATGCCTTGCAGCTGGCATCCATATTGCACAGTGCCTCAGCATGACCCACGCTCCAGGGTCTCACTGGGACTACCACTCCCCCCAGAGCTTATTGTTACTATGCTGACACACTGTGTATTTAGCTACTCAAAGTTCTTAACTTCTGGCCCAAACTTGGCCTTACCACATCTGAGGACTTACCAGGGTCTTGGCCTCTGGCCCAGTTGTGGCCTCAGGCATCTGTAGACTTACCTTGGCCTGACTGCCCCCTTCCTGTGGCTTCAATTTATGCCGTCCTACTAGGGCCTTCCAGCTGTGCCCTCTTGCTAGGGCCTTCACTTCCACATATGTCCTCTCCCTAGGGCCCTCCACATATACCTTCTCAATAGGGCCTATGGGGTCTTGCACCCCATCGGACTCAGGTGCCTGGAGATGTGCCTGGCCCCCCATGCCTGTCCCTAGGTCTGGGTAACCCATCAGAATGTGGGCAGGATGTAGTTTTCAGTCATGCCCAGGACCAGGAGCCTTCTGCCATCCCCATAGCTCCTGCCCTTACCTCCAAGATGATCCAAACAGCAGCTCAGCCGGGTGATGTTCCTCTGGCTGCCAGCATCAGACTGCTGCCTCAGCCCGTGGGCCTGGGTCTAAAATGGCTGCCTCATCAGGGATGGCCCGCACCTGCCGGCTGCCTGCTTTCAGCCTTAAAGTGGCAGGCACTAACAGTGCTCTGCCATAGGAGGAAAGCAAGCACAGTGATTTTTAAGAATAGTGGGTACAGCTGTGAAATTGGAGGAAGGAGAAATTCTCAAGGGCAGCGAACAAACAATTAGCAGAAGAAAAGAAATTTGAGTCCTGGGAGACCAAGACCTATGAAAAAGAAGGAGGGTCACTATTACCTATATTATGTAGGAACAATTTCAGGAACCATATAGATTATAGTATGTTACCCAATCAATATTGATGTTCAGTCCTTAATTCCTAGTATCTAGGCAGCTTATGAATTTTTGTTCCCAAACTCACCTCTCAAAGGTGTTTGGCAGATTTCCCTTGAGTGCAAGGATAGTAAGGTCAGAAAGGGAGTGGCTGTTCTGTGAAAAACGAGCTCGTACTGACGTATGTGTGTCTCTGTCCTTTATTATCTTTTCTGTGAGAGTTCACTCTGGTGCATAGTTGCTGTTTAATTTCATCTATTGTGAGGGCATTTGGTGGATCAGCTATATGACATTTTGGGAAAGGCATGTATAGGATCCATAGATTCTGATGGGTTCATTGTAAGGGGTGTTGACTGTAGTAGCAGTAGAGATGTATTGACAGGTTAAGCCTCTACTGTTAAGGCAAGGCTGTGTCCCACTTAATATCTGCTGAGCAGTGAGGAGTTTGCTTCTGCTGATGAGTTGGACAATGTTAGTGGGTTGTCTGAAAGCCAAGAGCAGTGAGGTTGGGGATATTTCTCTCAAGGTCTGATCTATGTTGAGTATAGGTTGTAGTTATTCGATGTTTCTTCTAATCAGTTCCAGTGTGAGGTGACAGGTGACTATCAGGGGTGTGCTGTTATTGAGGAGTTTATTTTTGTATTGTAGCAGGTTACTGTGGGATATTTGCATGGCTCTTTCTAAAATATAGTCTATTTCTCTACTGGAGTGTCCTTGTTGTATAGGGGCAGATTTTAGGTTGGCCAGGAAGGCATCACAAGTGTTCTCCTCAGAGCAGATCCAGTCATATTTGAGGGCCTGACTGTAGATTATGGCTTTTTTGGTGTGCCTGAGATCATTTCTGGTCTTGAGGACGTAAGTATGGTGGTCTGTGGGTTTTTGTGTACATGGTGGTTCATAAGATGCCATCCTGGTTGTGGATCATGGGGCATATCTACACGTGCGCCCAACTGCACAGTTGTTACAGTAACCACCATTATTGCACAGTCCTGATGGTGCACAGGTCATTTTTGACCCTACTGCATAGTAACAATGAGCTACTGTGCGGTAGCATCACTATGTTGCCGTAGCGATGAGCTACGGTGGCATAGCATCTTGTGTAGACGTGTGCATGGTGTCTAAAAGACTGATGTTATTGTAGGAGTATTCCAGAGGAAGGCTGATTGAGGGCTGGTAGTTGTTAAACCTATGGTGGAAATCAATACATGAGTCTGAAATGTTGGCAAGTTATTTTACTTCTCTGGGTTTTAGTTTTCCAGTTTGCAAGTTGGGGAAACAATTTACCTCAAAGAATGATTATTCAACTGGTGTTTACAAACTGTTCTTGATTTTCTGATGTAAGGTTCCAGACGCAAAAGCTAAATGTTATGCTATGCTATGCTATATTATGTTACTGTGAACCACCTATTACCCACAGAGCAGATATAGAATACAATGAATTAAAAACAATGAAAATGGAAGCATAATTCAGCTGTCCTGCTGGCATATAGAACTATTTCATTGACTAGTTTATACTACATATTCCATTTAATGACTGTTACTTTGGTCTGTACATCAACATCATGAATTGAAATACATATGCACTCTCTTCTCAGATGAGTAAATGCATTATCTTTTAGTATATACTGGCATCAGTTATTAAAATCTTATGTTTAAAAGAAATGACTTGAAAGCAGGCAAGTTTTAGAGATTCTGATGATAAATCAACATTCTGGAAAATTATCATTAAAGAAAAGAAAAGAAAAGAAAAGAAAGTAGAAATGACTGTTATTGATTGTCACATCATATGTGTTTGAAACAACCTATTTTTAAAAATAATCATTAATATTTTCCAGCAGAAGTTACTAGTGAGATGTACGTCAGCTGTATCATTGGCCAGAATTATTCCCATACACATCTTGAAGTTCTCACATGGTACATAGTGTGCTGTAAACTCTCTTCTTCAATGCTACCTGTTCTTTCAGTCTAGGTATTTCAGTGTGGAAGGAATTCCTGTGAATGTAGTTTCTAAAGCATTTGGAGATACTTCAGGATGAATATGTACTGTTGGCCCTATACAAAAGGATCAAGAAGTAATAGATGTATGATATGTCTGCAGCAACCAAATGTTTAAAATGTGCCATTCTCATAAATGAACTAAGGCTTGCTTTGAGTCAGGTGCTTTCAGAATATCGGGGTATATTTGTGTGTGCTTGTGTATATGTCTGTTCGTGCAATAAGAAACCAATATTGGCCTGTGCCTTTCCTTGTGAAATCTCAATTTCAGGTAATCTGACTTGCTCAGATGAAATGATAAAAATATACAGTGGATTGGCCTATAAAACATAATTCCCTACAGTGCCGGGTTTGGGAGGTCTTTGAGAAGGTTTTCTGGGAAAACCAGGGAGGAATCTCTTACAAGACGTCATTTCTGAAAGGATTCTGCAAAAAAAAAAAAATGCTGAATAAGCAAGGCAATTTTCACTACTGGTCAAGGCATTCTAGAAGCGGATTCAAGGTCAGCTACTGCAGGAATCTACTTCCTGCTAAAACTGAAATCTATCAGTTTGACCAATCTGTAGTTGCACACTTCTGATGCTATTTCAAGAGATGGACATGCTCCTAATTTCAGCTGTATTAACTTCAGCTTTGCATTAACTTCCATAATATCTTTATGTCTGGACTAATTTCATTCTACTTTATAAATAATATTCATTAACGCCATTAGGAGATAATACAAAGCCACCAATGAACTGAAAGAATTATTGTAACCCTCCCCCCACAACTGATCATATCATATAAAAGGCTATTGTTTAATTGATTAAAATGAGAACAAGATTGGCCCTCAGTCCTCTAAAATGAAAAGACCCATTGGTAACATTGTCAGATGTGCCACAAAAAAGAGAGAAAGAGAGAGGGAGGATGATGGGGGCAAAAGCATAGTAACACCAACATTTCCAAAGTGCCCTCCAAAACATCCCATCATTGAGCATATACATGAAAGGCAATGACCCATTTGTATTTAAGGCACACAGCTGGGTTTAAACAAATATCTCTTATTTGCATTACTGATTTTGTGTTCTTTCTTCACTTTCATTGACTTTTTGCCGTTTATGTCCATCCTTTACTTTCCACATTTTACTCAGTGAAGAATGGACAGCCAGAATGAACAGATTAATTTCCTCATCAAGTTCATTTTCTGGACTGGCACAAGGCTATTGTGTCTAGCTTGCAAACAACTCTGGGGAAAGCAGAAATTAAAAAAACAAATAAAAACATAACATTATTAAATCCCCAACAAGCAAACAAAAACCTCCCCCAAACCCCTAAAGTTCTCTGTTTTTTTTTTTTTTTTTTAAATCTTCATAAAATATTTCTATTTGGATTTGCAAATCTCTTCTTTTTACAGTCAAATCTAAATTTAGAAACAGCTCCTTTCATTTCCCCCCCTTTTTAATTATTTTTTATCATTGATGAATGCAACAGACAAACAAGTGAATGAGTTATTTGTGACACAACTATATGGGAATGTGACTGTTGCTGTATTTTCATTTAACTGGCATTGAAAGCGAAGTGTTTCCAAATCCTCCATACTTATAAATGTAGAGGAATATAAAAATGAAGTATTTCATTTACATAAGAAGTTGGTTTCTGAATATTTCAGTGGCTAGTCAAACAAAAGCAAAGTATACCAATATAACAAAAATATAGCATAAATATAGAGAAACACTTTGGAACTGCTATTGTCTTACAGTCATAACACCACTGAAATCCTGCGAAGATATTAGTGCTGGTGCAATATGATTTTGAAAACATGATGGCTGCTTTAAAAAAATAATTTTAAATAGAAAATTGTTAAACTTAATTTCAACATTATAACAAAAGAGAAGTGGGTAAAGGGCTCAGCTCCTTATGAGTATGGGATAGACTGCTTGGTCAATAGCAACTTGCACCAAATTTGAACCAGTGACCTGGAAGTGAAGGTCTCTGTACTAATATACTAGATCACTGATTTGAATCCACCCAAGGCAGGTAGTAACCAGAGGTTATAACAGCTGTTTATACCTTTTACATGAAATGAATCTGGCAGTCTTAGTCCATTTCCCAATTGATATCACAAAATACATTAGCTCCCATGTGGGTGGACTCAGCAAAGAGGCACAGGAGTGAGCTGGTCATAGACACTATCTCCCTTTTAACTTCTAATGATGATGGGCTGAGGGAATACAGAAACATTGTTGGCTCATGCTAAGCCCATTATGCAGTTATAGACACTGTAAAAATATCCCAGATAGATCAGCTTATAGAGAGTGTGAGACCTGATGACAAACCACTCTGGTTGCACTTCCATACTTCATGAGGTCATCAGGTGTCCTTTCATTAATTACAGTTGGAAGAGATTATAAATCCTTATAAATTATTTATAATTTATACTATATATTGGACCACACACATTCATACCAGCCTTGTCTGCAAATACAAAAACAAACTAATCGCAGGGGTAGGATTGTGCTTCAAAATTCAGATCACAATGCAGGTGAACCCAAGTGCAGGAAGTGTTTGGAACAGGGTTTTTTGCATTAAACGATTACTGAGAAAAGGGCCAGTTGCAAATTTTGACTCTCAGGTAGATATAAGTGCTGACTTTGGTTTTTGCTGGTGGGTGGGGTTTTTTGTGCGTCTCCTCACCGAACCCTGTACATGCCCAAAAGAGGCATCACGTTACTTCAACCCAGCTCACACAACGTGGCTTGGGTGAGCTGGGTTGAAGTGATGTTACAGTCTCATGAATGTTTGTGGAAAGTGAATACATTGGGCCTCTAATATCATAAACATAAACAGGTAGTTTTAGTCCAACACCAAGACATAAAAACTATTTTAGAAGTGGTCATCCACTTCTAAGCACTAATCTCTATTAACAGAATAATTTCTGGCAGAGGTGGGCTCACAGTTGCACACACGTGCTAAAAATGTATAATATTCTTAATAAACTAATTTCAAGGATATGTATGCACAACTTCCCTCTGAACTCAATGGAATCCACATAGGCAGATTACATAATGGGACAGAAAATGGCTTCAAATATTATTATTTTAATTCTAAATGGACTGTATTTTTCAATTAACAGATTAGTACAGGGGGAAACCATTTACAAAGATAGAGCAACATCATCCTCTCATCTGCCAACAGTGCACACACTGACCGGCAGTGTCACTAGTGTCCATGCCAATGGGAGATTCTGCAGATATACCATGGAGCTTTCTGAGAGACTTCCAAACCACCAGATATTGGTCATTATGTACAGCCAAATCCTATTTGCCTCACTCACTCACCGAAGTAAATAGGATAACTCACATGAGAAAAACAATCAGAATTTGACCCACGATACAATTTGTGCAAATGCCAGTCTAACAGGAAACCTCACAACAGCAAAAATGTTGACATTTATCTTTTTCCTTTAACATATTCAAAATGCCTCTATGAAGGGACATGAACAAATTTAGAGAGTTGACAAAATCCTAATAGAGGATCATTAGCTTATACTACATGGTCTCATCCTTAATTTCCACAAGAGATTTCATGACTGCATATACTATTTTGTTTCAGTGACTATTCTTACTTGTAGGTTTGTAAAACATTATTAATAATATTTGTAAATTAAAAGAATGTTCGTTCTGTTAATAAAATAATCAATAATAAGATACCACTTCTTCCTGGTTAGCAATAATCTTTCTTAAATTTTGCAGATATGCAGCTCAGCTCAGTACACAGGATTCTCATTGAAACGAACGGGCCAATTTCAGCCACTATTTACAATGATAATATAAAAAGGAAGAAGGTCCAATATGTGGGAATGTCGTACTGACATAAAGCAACTGTGACCCTCCATTTGCACTGAGAAATATTGGATGAGGATGGCCAATGGGAATGACATATATGTTGATTCAATTCATCCTTTTAGTGTTCTGTGTCATGAGTCTCCTATAGAATATAGGTGTAAACTAGCACTGCAAAATATCTGAGGAAAGGTAGCAGTTTTCCATCACTTGCCACCATCTTCCTTCTGCATGTTAAATTACACTGGAATTCCACTTCCCTGGCATTACTGAATCTGGCCATAGTGCTGGTGACAGGATCCACTAGGGAATCTGACACAGAATTAGGATTCCAAATGTCCTTTCCCCTTACTGACCATTATTTTAACCCATGTCCTCCTCTCCCACAATACTATGATATTTATTAATTAAACAAAATAGTATTTTGTAGTACCCTTTTCCCACAGCTGGAGAGGCAAGGTACAAGCAATTCAAATGCAATCAAACAGTAAAAGAATACAACAGCGCGATGCTAGTCTAGTAATTAAAAGCCCCTGGGGGGAGGAAGGACAAGGGGATCCAAGTAAAAGGATGAACAAAAGGCAGGTGACCCAGGGGAAGCAAGACCAACCTTCTCACCTTGCCACCCCACAAAAGCTTGATCACAAGCAAAGCTTGGACACAATGGTATGACTTTTAGAGGTGGGTGGTGTCAGTCATAAATACCAGTCAATAAGCAAATCTCCAATGCAGCCAGGTGTCTCTTCATTAAGGGTTGTCACTGAAGCTCAGAGGGTTGGGGTCTTTAGGGATTTGCAGAAATGAGGAAGGGTGTTAAAAATAGGCCTCTAGTGCCCTGTTGGAGATTCTTCAAGTATTGCAACTTCCCACCATAGTTCTAACAAGCTCCCTCCTTCCCTGTCAGGTTACTCCCTTTGCAACTGAGAAGTGGAGAAAATGCTCTTGTCGAACAGTTCCAGGCATTCACTCCCCATAGCCCTATCAGTCTGAAATAGAAATGGAATTTGGGTCTTATGCATGGCAGTACAGACCAGTACTTTTCACTAGGTCAGCAAGGTTGAACTGCTCTGGGGACATTATAAGGAAGGAGCTGGTGGGTCACAGTGTTAAAGGCAAGGGTTATTTATAATCAGAAATATATTCTCCATTAATTAAAATGGGAGAACTTTTAGGCAGAACAACAGGAAACTTTTCCCAAGAGTCAGACTTGAACAGTCCTCCCAACAGATTTGCAGAATTTCCTTTCCTTGGGCCATTTAAAACCAAGCCTGGGAGAAGCTGTAGAGAATAGAAGGAACAATCCAGCTCTGGCTACAAGGAGTTGAAGAAACTAATCTAATGGTCTTTTCTATCTCCAATGTCAGCAATCATAAAACAATTGTAAAGAAGATCAAAAGTTGTATTGAATCTTACTTGACAAATATTTGTACATATGACTGCTTATGAGTATGCACATATATTTAACGCATATATAAGATATCTATTGACATATATATTTTAGCTTATCAATTGCAATAGATCATACATTTCATATATGTACATACATATACACAAATAAACACAGATGGCTACGTGTCCTTCTCTTCACCTTTTCTGCCTTGCTCTTTCTTTATGTTTGTATTTGCTCAAGGGGCTGGGAGATGGTTCATCAGTTCATGGTGGGGAAGCAGATAATGCCCTGGAAGGAGTAACCCTGGCCAGAGGAGCATATGGCTATCTAAAGATGCTCCATTAAAACAATTTCATATAAACAACTGTCAGGAAGAAACAGCATCACAGGACATTAGAAGCACCCACCTGCAAGTAGAAAAGTCATGATGGATACCACAAGGCAAGAGAACAGCCGACTTTACATCAGGCTTCCTCTTTTGGATTAAGAGCCTGCCATTTTCTCCTGTCCAGGGGCCTGTAGAAAGAATGTGATCTATTGTGAGATTGACTAGAAGCATTTGGCTGGCATCTGGTGAGCTGACATCAGAGACTGCTTCTCCACCAGCAGCTGAGGTGTCAGTTTGGACGGCTAGCTGGCCATCATCCTGGTCACATAATGCATTTGGCTTGTGTCCTGAAGTACTAGATAGCAGTAATCACTTCCACCCTATAAAACTTTGTCCATAATATGCCATACACATTATGTTCCTATATAAATAGTAATCAGTGGTACATGGAGCTTTATTATTCTTACCCAGTTAATGACATTCCTTAATATTTAACAATTGATGACCCATATTGCTTGGGTCTTTATACAAACTATGCCAGCCCCCTTAGAGAATAGCTCTTCCTCTGATAAGACTGCTGATTTTTTAAGGGTAGGCTAGGTTCCTTAGGCAGACCAAAGCAGTTATAGGAAGTATTCTCAATGACTAGCCAGGGACAAGACAGGAAACGTACGGGCCCAAAATACAGCAGTTGAGTCAAGCAGAGGAGGAGTGGGAACTGAGCTAAGGCTTGAGGGTCGTGGCAACTACGTACAATTCCAGGATGATGACCCACAGAGCAGAGTCTAGCACACAGCCACCATGGCTCCCAAAAACACATTGGACCTAATGCAGAAACATGCCCTCACTGGTAACTTGAAAGGGAAGCTACAAGGAAAAATAATGAGCTTATGCCCTCTGACCTCACTTTTTTTTTTGGAGAGAAAGTCCTGTTTTGTTTGCCCTCTTGTTACCAATAGATTCTATGGACAAATAGATAGTTAATAGGGACATGATATCACAGGTACAAAGAAAGTCAAATCTAAATGGCTATGAGAGGATGTCATTTTTAGTCAGATATTTTAAACCTTTTTTTTTTGCTTATGTTAATATCTACTTAACTGAAATGTCTGGAAAAACACAGGAAGAAAAACTTGCTTTGTGCAAGATTTAACCATTTCCCCTTTCAAGTAAAGGCTCAGAAAGCTCTCAGCCCACTTATCTGGGTTGTCTAAAGAGTCTTCTAGGAAAATAAAACAACGTTCTTGGGGTTTCTAAAGTTAAAATATGAGCACTTAAAATAATTTTTAAAGAGACAGAGAGTGCATGTGTGTAGGTTGGAAGGGAAGATTACAAAATCTTTCAAGTCATTTTTATATATGATAAATCAGCAAAGCAAGCCATGATTTCCCCCTTCCATAGACTCTTTAACAATAGCAATATAGAAATTGGCCAGTTCTGACTAGAACTGTTTAAAAGTTGTGATTTGCAACTTTGCATTCAGATGGGATTGCCAAAGCACGTTGATAAGATTAGTGAACAATACATCATAAATGAAAATCTACCCATCTCCAAGATTTAGTAACCAGGGTTGGTCCACCCAACCTACATCCACCTACTGAAGTTTTTATGTAGCTGTACTGCATCCCATTTAAATGCTGAAAGCTAAATATTTGCCCAAGGTCTCACAGCAAATGGCAGAACAAAGAACAGGATCTTGGGGTATTGCTTCAACCATACAACCTACAACTCTTCATTTGGGTTGGTTTTGTTATTATAGGGCAAAGGAAGAGAGGTATGGGGATGGTCAGAAGAGAGAAAATGGCCAACGGTTCAAATATTTGCTATCTCACTTTTTGGAATTGGTTCTCACCCTTACTGTGAAGTTTTACCCACTAGCAAAGTCCCTCTATTATAAGAGCTGAAGTTAGTGTGTATTGGGTTGCATGCAGCTTCCATGTATGAAATAAAGGCCAACTGCCTTCACTGTAGAATGAAGCCATCATTGTACATATTTACAAATCAAGCTGGTATGTTTCTGTTTGAAAGGTGCTCTAGGAATGTAAGTAAATAATCTTTCTTTTTGCAACAGGCTGCTGCCCCAGTCACCCCTTCCTCCTCCTCCTCCCATTATGCTACTGATCCCTGGCTTACTATTATACTTTCTTTAAGTTGTGAAATAGTCTGCTTATGATTCGTCAATCTCAAACCTTTGTTTTGTACAGTACATTTTGTTCTTAAGACTGAACCCCATTCACTGCAACAGGAGCAAGGCCAACACCTGTGCCCATAGCTTTTCTTTGGCTGTTTTTGAGTTGTGTGTGTCTTTCAGGGAAAATAATCAAATACAAGTATGGCAACTATTACGATACCTTTTCCTACTGTTATTTGGTAAAAGAGTCTTTTAGCACCTTTAAGATGGCACTGAATTTTTGGATGCAGGCTCTTTTTTACATCTTGTTCAAACAAGTCACATTGGATTAGAGTCTTCCTAGATGTTACAAAATGTTAGTTCTAAATTTATCAAAATCAGAAACAAAGGTCCTAACAATCCCAGTGATTAGGTGTCCGATTGTGATCTCAGGTACTCAGGTTAACTTTACAGCTCAAAACACAGCAAACAAAGCAACCTCATTTGTGTCTCACATGTACTAAATGACCATTTCATAAGACATAACGTTCTATTACTTTTTGATAATCCATGTACGGATCCAGAATAAAAAAATCATGGTCTGAATATACAGCTTTTCTTTCCCTTTTAATCTAAACATACTAACTCAGGCCTCAAAACTGCAAACACTTATTAGTATGAGTGCTTCAGTTGACTTGTGTTGACTATTTGCCAATATGAACTTACAAATATAAATGTTTGTAGCCTTAAAAATGTTATCTGTGCATTATTGGGCAAAGGTATCCCAAACAAGGCATTCTTCGAATATACTAAAACATAAGCAGAAAATATTCAACATATTGAAAATAACTGTGAAACGTTGGGATGGTGGGGGTTGGTCGCTCATCTAAAAGAAAAAATATTTCCAATGAACATCTTACTTATATATAATTACTTGATTAGAATTATGGGAAAATGAAAGCTTGCCTAATACACTAGCCAATAGAAACACCAACCAAAAATCGAATGACAAAAAAAAAAAAAAATTAGAATGGTCAACAAACAAAGGCGAGTCGGCTAAATTGTTATTTAGGAGTTTCTACAAGGGAAAAATCTCCTTGCTCACTATCATCAGCAAAATTGTTTATAATTTGTTTCTCATGTTAAAATGGAAAGAAAGAAAAATGTATTTGTTATTCTGAAATGAACAGGAAAGAAAGGATTAAAACTTTGTTGAATAATCTTTATATAACCAGATGACAATGTGATAAAATATCTGCATTCTGATGCTTTGACACAATTTTTTCTGATCCAAGTTTGCATATCCTTCATTGTCCCCTCAACAGAATTCTTTTTTTTCCCCCCTTACTTTTATTTACTTTTGTAACAAAACCTCATCTTAACTCTGTTGGGTTGGTTCTAATGTGCTGGAAGCTTTTGTTGACAAATAAAAAAAATGGAGCCAAAACGTGCATTCTTTAAGCATGCGAGTTATCCCTCTGAAGGCAATGGGCCAGATTTTGCTCCTATTGTAATCAGAGGGACTGTTCTCATACAAGTAAAATGAGACAGGTTGGGGTGTTATTTTTAACATGCTGCTTTTTGTGTCTTATTTTAATATAACTTGTATGTGAATTGTGGCAATTACGCAATTTATATCAAATAATTGTCATGTGCTGAACTACTGTGGCAGGGAAGATTGAATATGGGTTTTATTTATTTTTCACTTCTATCTTTTAAGTTTTTTTAAGTGTTGGAAAAGTATCCATCTCAAGGTTAATTTTTAAGGCCATTTTCTTCTATGAGTGGCCCTACAAATAATCTCATATACTTGAAATGTGTGGCAAATAAATGTTGCACGGAATGTGAGATGTCCTCAGCCTTTACATGTGTATGGTCTATATTTGTATCATGCCTAACTGACTTACCATTTATCACTTTTTGTTTCACAAAACATCCCCATTTACTCATATACTGGATCTTCATATAAATATATATACACAATACAATTTCCATTAAAGCTAATTTCTGCTAGGCCAATTCCTGTCTTACGCAGCTGCTTTAAAACATCCTGAAGGTTTCTACTACAATTTTGTTTGACTCTAAAAAATATACAACATACTGTTCCAATAAAGGGACAGAGACTGTATTTCTCAGGTGCCCAGAATTCCCATTGACCTAAGAATGGGCCCATTGGGATTTTTACAGTTTCTTTTACCTTTAATTTTTTTTCCTTTGTTTCAATTGGTCTAGTTGTTTCCTTTTGATTTCTAAAGTAGAGAGGCAAATCTGCTTGGCCTCAGTCTTGCAAACATTTAGGCATGTCAGCGACTTTATGAACTTATATTTTCCTACAGAATTTAACTCTCCACTTGCTGTTTTCACACATGCTGATGTATCTAAGAGTTTTCCAAGATCAGGGCCTTAGAAGGTGAAAACCACTTGAGTGCAGAGGGTCAGAATAACATCAGCTCAATTTTTATGCTGATCCAGTAGCCTCAGTACCCAGAGCAAGAGTTGTGGAGGGGCTATAACTAGAATAGTATCCTATAACAACTGGAGCAGCAATCATGGAAGTTGTGCACTCCGGCCCTGTGCCCAGGCCTCTGCATAGGCAGCTATTTCATCTCCCCAGCTCATTTGTTCTTCCTCCTTCTGGTTCCTCAAGCTTTGCGCCAGTGGGGTTGATTTCATAGCTCAGTTTCCCCCTAAGTGGAAGACTCAGATCATTAGAAATATGGTTGTTGCATTTGGATGTATTGACATCTTTGCAACCTGTACCTTTGGTTCTACTCTGCTATAAACATAATTCCATTATAGCTGTATTTTCTTAGTTATTTGTTCCACTGGACATATGAGATATTCATATCACATTCCATACCGTTTGGAAGTATGGAAAAGAAAAGAAAGGCAAGTGACTAAGGCGTCCTTCTTGGAGTGTTTCCCCATAACTCTGTTAATATTAACAGGAGTTTGCTTCTACAACCAGAAAATTATACATTATATCTCATTGACAATGATTAGGTTCCATTTATTTTTATTCTTTACATAAAGTTCTATTCAATTAGTTACTGAATAGTTATGCTGATAGAAATAAGAAAAAGAAAAAAACCCAACAGTCTAACATTTCAAAGTTGCTTGCCTAAAATTAGGCTCGGAAGTTGAGATGGCTTAGAAATTTTGGTCCAAGTGATAATAATCTGAATGTAGTGTTAGTTACTTGGTGTAGTGCTCGTGAAATATTTGGATCTAAATGCCTGTTTGTGAAACTTACAAATATTTTTGGATCCACAGTTATAATTCAAGTATTGTGTTTTATCAGGATAACTCGCATAGAAAAGACAAGCAGGATTTGGCTTCGAGTGGCTTTATACACTATTCAGGAGAATATTTCTCCACTGGCACGTTGGATGTTTTGGAGCTAAGCATTCACGACTTCACATTACCTGTCCCTCAGACATTACAGTATGTTTTCAAGTGAAAAATAGTGACGTGAGGTGATCAACAAATTCTTTCTGACCTTCAAGGACAAACAATTCTTCAGCAAAAATTATTCTATAGGGTATGCTTTTCCCTATGGAGACATGAGTGACTCTCATTCCCTTATGTAACAATTATGCTTGTTTATAAGGAAGAGATCCTAGCTTTATAACTATCCATCTCCTGCACAGTGTGCATAGTGTGTGTGCATTAGTGTGTAAATGTGCATGCACATGCCATGTGTACACACATATACATGCAGAGTAAGATGTATGCTCCAACATTCATGTAATTTACTTTGTTTTCTAGATACACACACGCTAATGTCCCACTTCCCTGAAATTAACGGGACTACCAAAGGGCCTGATTCATGGCCCAGTTAAGCTTTGCAAATTATCCTTTTGACTACAAGCTTAAATAAAATGAGGTGAGTTTTTCTCAGAATGAGACACAGCTTTTGACATGACTATTTCAATTTGTACAGATTGTACTGAATCCCTGCAACATTCCTGGGCAACTTTAAATTACTCAAACAAGTGCAAACCAATACATTGTTGATAGATTCATTTTATTCCTTCTTATTAATTCCTCAGCTAATGAGAATATTTCTATTTTTTACAGACATATATGTAACCACTGCCTACATATGTGAAGATATGTGCTCACACGTACGGCATACTCTACTTTATCAGTCTATGTTTAATTAGGAAATCTTCTTTACCAGAATGTATCAAGAGATTGTTTTAGCTTAATAAAAGCCAACAGCAGTAACTGTTGCTTGACTGGGACAGTATTAGCAAAAATTCCACTTACTTGGCGTAAAATATGTATGTGGTACTGATGGATTAAACAATATTTAACTAGGTGTTAAACAGCTATGAAAGTCTAAGCTGTGATCTTTTCACTCAAAAGCAGCCAAATAAAGATGAAAAAAAGAAATAAAGGCAAAATGAATTGACTATCTTTCTGCACTAGAATGTTTGCTTCCATTTTAATTCTTGTCAGATTGCATTTTCCAAAGGGTCTTTTCTCTTATCTGGGATACCCACTTCAACTGGGACAAAAAGTAAAATCTGCCAATTAAGACAATTCTATTGTGCATATATAATAAGACAGAGTAAGTGAAAGGGAAGAAAACATAGAGGAAGAGGGGATCAAATCATTTAATTCCAGAGGAAGAAATGATCACTGTATACTTTTTCTATCCAAGTCTAAGGGAGCTTTGTTAATGGTTTCAGTGGAAGCAAAATCAGCTCTAACTCATGAACAGCATGTGAGGTTAAATGAACATCTTATGCACACAGATATGGTATAGCAGGTTACAAGAGCCTGCATGTACGTACCCGTGAGGCTATCTATAACACATCAGTACTTGGAAGGGATTATTCGGCCATATTAAGTTTACTGAGTGCTAGAACATAGCATCTCCACTGTCAGCTTGACAGCCGCTTTTTATTTAAAAAAAATATTAAATTAAACTGGGAAAACCTAGTTTTAGCATGAATGATCAGAGCAACAAAAAACCAAACAAAAAACAGCATCATAGGCCTATGGAATATGAATCTGGAGGGTCTTGATCCAGCCCTGGGGAATCCACACTGGGAAAAAAAATCTAATTGGCCCTAATTGGCAGTCTGAATATTGAGGCACAGGGCAATTGAACTCCCCCCTCACCCACAGAGGTGGTCCCTCTGCATCTGAACTGAAGCACCTTGGCTCAGGAAAGCGTGGGACATCATGATGAGGACTACTGCTAACAAACAAAAATGTGAATCTCGGGCCCTGTCCACTCCCTGCCTTTCAGCAACCTGAAATTCTAAGGAAACAGGTCAAGAGAGCAACAGATAAAAACACACAGAAATAAGGACCTTTCTGTGATGCATTAAAAGGTCTTCCCCCAATTATGAGCTATGATAATTAGCGATAAACTGAAATTAAGCAAAAGCTTCATTTTCAATGTGTCCAAGGGATTGCATACGGTTGGAGAAGAAAGAGTTAAAATTAAAACACATCTATATTAGTCAAGACGGGTCACCTCGCAAACATTTACTTTGACAAGCAATGCTTACTCCTGTGATGTTCAAGCTGGGCCCTACTATAAGACTAATCAGAGTAGTATAAGCAGTACAGTTAGTAGCGGAAGCACTTGCTGGACCAGAGTGAAGTTACTTTTTTTCGAGAAACAGATGCTGTGTTTGCGAACAGTGTGTAAAGCTTTGTATCACAGCAGGCTACTGTGGCCTATGCCCAGTCATCAGCCTGATGATATATTCTCCCGATTATTTTTTCAAAAACAGGGTTAAAAAAAGAGTTGCCTAAAACACAACAAATCACTGGTCAATATACAATTTTAAATCATGCTTATTTTCATAAACTGTAATATAACAGACTGAAATATGCTGTTACAGACTGCAGAGTAAATAATACCATATGTGTCTTAAATAGGTGGCAGATATTTAGAAATTTCCTAAAATGTTATTGATATATAGTGAAATTGGGTGAGCCAACAGCACATATTTTAAACATTCTTAAAACTCTTACATCTCAATGAGGGGATTCCTTTTTATTTTTCTTTATCATTCATATTTTGTGTGTGTGTCTATACGTATGCACCCATACAAATACCCACAGACCCCTATAATATTTTATATGTATACTTGTGTAGGCACACTGGTATGTATACAAACCATGAAATAAACCAAACCTGGTATAATTAAAGTTATCATATCAACTTAAAATTCATATTAAAAAATAGATTCTGATCTCTGTTGCTGATGGAATCTTAGCATTTAAACTGCCAACATTAAATAACAATAAAGTGATTTGCCATTATATATGCTGTTTATTTTACTTGCCTTATTTCATTCAGCTTACCTAGTGAAAAATCAACCAGCCATTTTCACTGTCTAGCCATTTTCACCTCTTGCTGTCACATACTAGCACAGATCTGTTGGGTTTGAGTTTCTGATATTAACTATGAAAAATAAATGTTTTTGAAATTTAATTTTTTAAAATCAAGATACTGTTTCTTTTCCTGTTAGAGTACATAGCCTCTCTCCAAACATGCTTTTTTTTTTTAATTAAATATTCTGGATTTGAAAGTCTCTGATGTACTCTTTTTGTGATAACTTTTGGGTTAAACAACAACACAATACACTGGATTCTGCAAGCTCGTTGAGATCAGGACTCTCAACTTATTCTCTTGCTCTTCCACCTTGTTCATTATATCCAGATACTAAAACCCATTAGTAAAGCCTGGTGCTAGGATACCTAAGCACAAGGAGTGATTTGCCAACATACGAATTATAACAGCCCAGGGCATACAGAAGCAACTCACACCTGGAATTACTTTATTTCATTTAGCTTTTACCACAACTGTATCCAAATATTATATACATATGTATGTATGTATGTGCACATGTACATAACAGTATAATGATGCGGTTCATAATGCATTCTCTGTTTGTGCACTGGATTCTTCATTCATGTATTTTTCTTTCCAAACTCTATCACAAAATAGGGACCACAATATCTCTGCTATGCGTTACCATTTTTAGTGTCATCTGCAATGTACTGCAGATAGGCAATTCATTCTAAACGAGCTATATTACCTGCATAGCCAGGATTAGGCCCATGTAATCTACACAGTTGCATCTCTCCATCTAATTATCCCGGGTCACAGTTAGACAATTAAGGGATGGGCACCAGTACAAAACCCCGCAACAGAGAGAGTTCTTCACGTTTACACAACAAACCCTGGTACCTCTCACTCACTCTGGTTTCTGATGAATTGCAAGACCACCCTGTCTACCAAGCCTGTGCGATTTTTTTTCCTGCCACATTGGTGGTCACACTTGTGTTAGGTCCTCTACCTCAGGCCCTACCACCGCACTCCTCCCATTCTGGGTTTGTTGTGAGTGCACAACAATCTTACACAAGATTGGAGGAGCTACATGACAGAGGGGGTTGCTAACAGCCTTTTCCAGCTATAGCTTTCCAGCGAAGTTGGGAAAAAACTAAGCAAGAGGGAAAGTAAACAGGGTGGAAGATAAGAGAGTGTTAGGGATAAGGGGGCAGGAAAGGATGCTGCGGGGAGAATGCAGAAAGAAAAGAAAGTGGGGAGGAGAAAAGGGGGAAATAATCAGGACAGAACAATTATTATGTTGCAAGCTGTACTTTACTTCTTTCTCCCCTTTCATTGCATTGCATTGTATTTTGCTGGCAAATTTTCTCCCACTACGTAGGACTAGGTGCGAGAGGAGTTCTGCTTTGGGGTATGCTTTAGGGTTAAGCATTTTTTTTAATTTACATGTCACAGTGCCAATTGATTCCCTTTCCTGGATTCCAAGGCCTGCTTTGGAAGGGTAGGCAAAGCTACAAAATGCATTGCAAGTCACAGTGGTCCCCAAAGCTGAACCCTGCTCCCCATTTTTTTCTGTGATGTCTTTCCCATTTCTCCAGCTCACACACTTCATCCTCCTCCATGTTGCCACTACTCCACACATTAGCTGTCAAACAGACTTTGATCCCATAACTCAGATGATGGTAGCAGATGCTTGTGTGTGGAACAAGGGTTAGTTCACGTGATTCTAAGTCTATAATCAAGATCTAAAGTCTGTGTGCTCCTTTGGGCAATACCTTCATATTTATGCCTGTAAAGTAACATATGCTGGGAAGGTATATATACACACACAAATTATACTAACTACTATAAAAATATGTACCAGAAACATATTATAGTATGCATACACACACACTAATATAAACTAAAAGGAATAACAAACCTCATTCAAAACAGCAATATCATTTTGGGAGATTTAAATAGGGTACACCAGACAGGGGTGGGCAGCTGACATCAGGAGATGGGCAGCTCCTCCAGACAGCAAGAATTTTTAGCCAGTCACCCAGATAGGCTTTCCAGACAGGGAAAGGCAAGGGAAACAAGATATTTCTTTGTTGGTTTTTGTGTCTTTCCTTGGATGCTTGCAGCTCTGGGTACTTATGTTAAATTAATATTTCTGTCTATATGTTCTGTAGATTGAATAACTGGTACCAGAGGTTAAAAAATGGTAGCATCTTAGCTGCTGGCTTCTTGGCTGTTGGCTATTTCTCCCCACCCCTCTTCATTCTCAACTAGCCTTTTCCGTTTGCATTCCTCCCTGGGAAAGGCTGACATTTTTTGCCAGCGTGGACACTGTGCATTCTCTCACTGTGTGATCACACCCATTTTCCTTTAGGGCTACCTTTCTTTTTTTCTGTCTTCTCCCTATATTTGGGGTGGGCACCAACTTGAATACTGGTTGTTACTCCTGCAGGAAAGCCTCTAACGTTATAGATCACCTGCTCACTCATACCGGCCCTGCCTCCTCCATCAGGAAACATTTTATTTGCTAGAGTAAAGCAAGAGCAATTCAACAACGTGATTTGTTTAAGGGGCAAAATAAAAATATTTTGAGCCTGATCCTTCATGACTTTCTCCTCCATTGCTTCCAAAGCAGATCTATCCATGTGAACATGGATTTTTCAGTGAAAAAATGTAGCAGGATCAAATCCCTTAAAAGGACATGGAATTTTGATCTGGCAAATATTGCTGCCTTCCCATTTCCTTTGTGCAACATTTTAAAACTGCATCTTTTACAAAATAGCATCCTCAGAAGAGATTTCCCATGATTGCTCCTGCTAATAAAGGTTCCTACACAAACAGAATATTCAAAATTCCTGAATACTTAAACCTGTTCCTTTTTTTCTGCCTGCTTTAACCAGTTTGATTTAACATGGCATTATCATATTCTGTTTACTTGCAGCTCACTTGAAGTAGGGGATAATGGGGACAATTTTTCCCCCTGGCCACACCCTTGTCTCGATCATTAATAAACTGTTTGTCTGATGCTTGATCAAGAAACTAGTGCTACCCCAGTGCTTTTTCCTTTAAAAAGCTGCATGCCCAACTCTAGCCATCTACTTGTAGATATTAAGAAAAGCCAGCAATAATCATTTCAGTGTCTCCCTCCAACCAACAAATGGACTGCCCTAAGAAGATCAGTTAAGCTTCCTCAGAGAGGACAATTGCATGAATGATGGCTGAAGGAGTAGGGAAAAAGTAAGGGGAATTTTCCTAAATCCAAAAGAAACTTTGGAAGTATGTTGATGAGTGTCGGTTTTGATGTGTGTGTGTGTGTGTGTGTGTGTGCGTGCATGCGTGTGTGTGTGCGTGTGTGTGTGTGTTGGGGGGGAGAGAGGACGGGATTATTGTATTAAATATATGGAAGAAAAGTAGCATTCATCTCCCTTCTCTCTTCATATGATCCTTCAATTTTTTTGCTTGGAGGAATGGACTGCCTATACACTAGAACTCATAATGCAATCCCCTGTTTGTAACACCACACAGATCGGGAGTCCCGTGTATTTTTTTTAACTAAACCAGTAGTTGTCAACCTTTTTGAGATTCAAGGCACCCCTGGATAGACTCAAGGCACCAAGCCTTAGACAATGCCGGCTCTTAGCTTTCACTCTTTTTTTGCTTACGGAAAAATAGCAGAGCAGTTTTTCTGTTGCAAAGAACTCAGAAAGACCACAACTGTGGATTTCTATTAGAAATCTCTTGGTTTATCTCGTGAATCACGTTTGTAAACCTAACAGTGCTAATATCATGTGGCACTCCGTGGCACCCTTGAAAGGATATCAAGGCATGCCAGGTTATCACATCACCCTGGTTGAGAATCCCTGAGCTAAACTCTTGACACTTGCTCCCTTGTGTAAGTTATTCATTGACTTAACATTGCAAGAAAGAAAGAAGTTCTTCCCAGAAAGATCTCAGTCTTTAGCACTGCTGCTGTACATATAAAGATGAGCATACTTATCCCTAAACCTGAAATTCGGCCTGCAGCTAAGTGCATTAGGTA
Source organism: Alligator sinensis (assembly GCF_000455745.1). NCBI lineage: Eukaryota > Metazoa > Chordata > Crocodylia > Alligatoridae > Alligator > Alligator sinensis. The sequence goes on along the minus strand of NW_005843390.1, from coordinate 16,968 downwards.
CTGAGGTCCTAATCACTGAAGAACTGACCTACCAGAGGCCACTCTGTGGCTGGATGGGACACTGTGTGGTTATGATTCCAGGCTGTTTCCATGATCAGTGAAATCACATTACAAATAAAACTCCTGTCGTACTAATGTTGTGAATCATTTCTCTATGTAAAAAAAACAATAATTAGTAAAGCAGCTTCTATTGCTCTTCAGACCCTAGCCAAACAATGCCAATGTATTTGCTGTAAAAAATGCAACTGCAATTCCTGCAGTATGAGTTTTAAATAGAATTAGTCAGCTTGGACAACCTGGAATCAGAATAACTTACTGAAGCAAACTCAATAATATGTTGGTGAAGCCATGAGAGTTCCTCTGCCTATTTTTCTCAGCAATATTATGTCACCTACATGGAAAACTGCATTTACGTACTGTGTGACTGTCCTACTCTGTTCCAAGCAACATTTGCACAAATGGCTGTAGGTCAGAATTTATCTCCTTCCTGTGGTCTGATTTTATTTAAAATGTGGAAAATTAACGTAAAACAACACAAAACCCAGACAAAGCTTTTCCTGTGGGTTCAACTGGCCAAGAGTTCTTCCTTGCACCCATCAATGACATTTCCCCTTCCTATGTTTTGGGGATAAAGAGCTGCCAGCCATAGTGTACTGACTGTATAAATTAATTTCCTATCACTGCCACTGCTAATTCAGCTTTATTATGGTTAGTAATCAAAGGAACCATAGAGTAGATTATGCAGTGGTGGCTACTTGTGGTTTTGCAGCTCAGTCTACCTGTGGTTTTGCAGCTCAGTCTACATTTTCACTGTTGAAGGTGCAAGTGAGGTAGCAACACCAAGAATATTAGACAGAGCACCCTAGCGTAGATACCTGCACCAAGTCAGAAGAACCTGCCTAATATTTTCCAGGTCTGGTACATGATGTTAGAAAGGGTAAAGAGACATTATAACTTTTTCATTAAAGGAAGGAACCCCCTGCCCCCACTCCAAAAAAGCCCCCCAAAAACTCAACAACCAGGAAGATGTCTAGCAGGGTAAAAATCGAAATTAATTTTTTCAACAACAGTAAATATATATTAAATATCTATATATGTATACCAATAGATAGATAGATAGATAGATAGATAGATAACTATCTGGATTGCGGGATTTTCAGCTTTTCAGTAGGAATTCACCATTGCTAGAAACTCCCAAAACAACAGCAGCAAAAACTGTCCAAATTCTAATACTAACAGTAAATGTTAATTTATGGGTGTCCTATATTAGAGGGCCTTTATAGCAGTGTGCTGTTGATACGCAAATAGACTATCTCAATCATGGTCAGTGGGATAATGTATTTAAAAAGAGAATGAATTGGGATTGACCTACAGGTAATTTGCAAAAGATTCAAATATATATATCTAAAAAAGGGTGCAATTGTGTGCGCGTGTTATTATTTTATGAGGTTTGTCTCTCACGCAGCAATTGTGAACAGGTGGTTTGAGGTATCTTCTAGTGTAAGTGACAGGGACATAAGAGGCTCAGAGGCCTCGTGTAGAAATTCCATTTGTAGGCCTTTGGCCTTTATCTAATTGTATTAAGTGCACTGACAGACATAAATTAACATGCAGTGCCCCTATGCTCCTTGAAATGTACTCCTTGGCCTTTTTACAAACATCAACCATAGTGATAGTTTAATAGTAGATGTGTCCTTTTTGGGGGGTATGTACTCAAAGATCTAACAGGCCTCTCTCACTTCTGATTACTATAGTTCCCTTGGCATTGCTATCTTTAGAAAAGCTGAGAGATCTGTCACAAAAGCAGAAAATAATCGATATCTGTAAAGCAATGTTAGGCCTTATTTAGCCTAAAGAAGTATTTGACCCAGGGCATATGGAAAGATAACCCCAGAGACGTGATAATACCTGTCCGTAATAGCACCTTTACCGACGGTGACATTTTGTTGTGTTACAGCAAACTGTGCATTATAATTTCTGAGCTGATAATGGCCTCCTATGAAATTAAAAGCCAAAATGGAATAACAGAACTGGCCTTCTAACTAAAAGCCTTCCTACATACTCTTTATTTGGGATTTAGAATCCAAAATATAGTCAATTAAAAGAGATTTCACAACAGTCATTCCTATACAACCCCTTTATTTATAAATGAAACATATGCTCTTGCCCTCTTTTTAAAAAAATCAATTGAATGTTAAAGTAGATGAGGAGGTTTTCACTGGAAATTAATGAAATAAACTTTCTGTTCTGGTTTTTCATTATAAGCCCAGCTAGTAAGTTTTGACCTTCTAACTGCAAAGCCATACCTGAATAATAAGTCATTCCTCTCAAGGTTAATTCTGAAACTGTTGAGTTTTAAGACAAAACAACCACAGGCTTTGGAACATGCACTTAACTATGAAGTGAAAAAAACCAAACAAACCCTAATGACTATAGAAGCAAAGATAGTTTTATGATGCTTTCTGAGATTTTTATTTAAAGAGTTCTATCCTGCTATTTGCTACGGTTTGTTTGGGGTCAGGTTTTTTTCCCCCTTTCTTATTTAAAACGATCGACTGTCTACAAATCAATGTGATGAGAGTTTTGAAAAACAAAACAGCTGCGGTATGTTAGGCTCCTTCAACTGTTGCCTTAAATCCTTTTCACCAACCTAAGATTTTCTCTTCTCTTGTGAACCTGGCTACTGCCCCTCCTTGGCACTGCAAGCTCCCTACTTTAAAACCGTATTTCAGGGCTGGAGCAGTGACAAGAGCCCATAGTGTAAATACGAACCAGGCCACTAGGCTTCTCTGAAGCAACAAGGTAGGAAAAGGGGCGAGGAGGCCAAGACTGGCGCAATTTATTCTCCCGTGAATTCCCCCTTCCTGGCCCTACTTGGACAGCTGAGCTGAGTTTATCCCGGCGTCGGGAAGGATGGAAGTGTGAGATATAAAATGAAGGGATGGATTTTACCCGTGGGCAGATATTGCAGTTCTTTTTTGTAGGAGAGAAATAGAGAAAATTCTTCCAAGGGGCTTCCCTGCTTAATCCTCACTTAATATTGATTTCAACACGGATCTTGAAGTTCACAGTAGTGGAACCTCAGGTGGATCTAGTTTGTGCTGGGTTTGTTTTAGCCAGGGCTGCCTGGCAAAGCCTCTGGCACCCTAGGTCAGGCCAGACATGGCAAGGAGGCGGTCAGGAACCCTTGCCTACTGTAGGATTTTCTGGAGCCAGGCACAGAGCCAGTGCATCCAGGGCTCTCAAGATGCCTGGGGTCTAGTTGGGGGTGGGGCTGGGGGATTAAACTGCTCTGAACTCTACGGCTGGCTGAGGAGGCATTTGGCAGAGACTGGGGCTGGGCATGGGTGTGCTGGCAGCTTCTCCAGGCAGTGGTGATGGAGCAAAGGGAGTACCTGGGTGGGCAGGCCACACTCTGCGTTTCTGGCAGGGAAACTGCCTGGACAGAGGGAAAAGACAGTTCAGGGTTTCTGCACTGGGAGCCTTGCCTTCCCCTACCCTGCATGCCTCCCTGCCTTCTGCCAAGGCCCCTGCTGATCCCCACTAGCCTGATCCACCCTGCTCCCTGCCTGGCTGCCAGCAGATCCCAGCACCTGGGGGGGGATCCCAGGGAGGCCTCTAAACCAGTACTTCTGGAGACTCAGGGGGAGCGAGGGGATGAAGGAGGAGGAGGAAAGAAGGGGGGTTTCTAACTGATGTGCCCTCTCATGACATCTGCTTGTGTCTCGGTGTGATCCGCTCACCTGAGTCCTCCTCCCTGTCCCATGGCCTGGGAGCCCCCGCCTGCAGGGAAGCCTGGATCCGATGCTCCGGGTAGCAGAGGCAAGGGCAAAGCTGACCTGCAGTGGACACACACACACACACACACACACACACACACACACAGCCCGTTACACACTGGGATGCGGCCTGCCAGGTGCAGGGCCCCGAGCAGGCCATGGGAGGCTGCAGCTGAGTGTGCCAGGGGAGCACTGCCCCCAGCCTTGGCACAGGGCAGAGCAGCCAGCTGGAGCGGGCACAGCCCTTCCAAATAGAAAAAGGGGGGGCACTAAAAGGGGGCACCCCCCTGTTCCCCACTGCACTGAGCACCTGCTGCCCCCTAGGCTCTGGGGGCAGACAGGCAGGGCACCCAGCTGTCAGCACCCAGGGCATGGAGGGGTTAATCCTTTGGGCTGCCTAGGGGTGCCCCTTGCCAGCTCCCAGCCTGCGCACACAGGGCAGCAAAGGGAGCCTCGCCAGCACACGAGGCAGCGGAGAGTAGGGGGCGATTGAGAAAGCCCCCCCCCCCCCCCCCGCGGCGTGAAAACCCCCCCCCCCCCCCCGCCGGGGACCTCCGTCCAGCACAGATCTGCAGCCAGGGCACAAGGAGGAGGTGGCAGCAGGGTCTGGCTATTTGGCACGGAGGAATGCCATCCGCCCGGCCCTCGGA
>NW_005843390.1:10250-12478 GCF_000455745.1 Alligator sinensis | reverse complement strand
AGCCACCCGGGCAGCTGGAAACGAAGCCCCCAGCCCCATGCAATGCCCCCCACCCCGACCCCGGGCGCCCCCAGCCCAGCCCGTTCCCGGCCGCTGCTCTCCCTGGAGCCGCCACGCTCGCAAGGGCAGGTGCAATCCCCGAGCCTTTCCCGGGAGGCTGCTGCTGCTGGGATGAATCAGGGTGGAGGGAAATCCCCAACTCCCGCCCCTCCCAATAAAGCAGGGACAGAAAGAGGAGGGGAAGGGGGGGCCCAGGGTGCTGCGGCCCTGGTGCCTGCGCTGGCGAGCAGCGCCCTGCATGCAGCCAGCGCCCCGCTCCCCTCCAGCACCAGCAGCAGCCCACACCATGGCAGCAACAGTTGGCTGGCAATGGAGAGAGACGTGGCTCCCACCCCGGGTGGCTCGGCTCTCCTCCTCTGCCTCCCAGATCCCTTGGTGTCTCCAGCCCCTGGCCAGGGGGGGCCCAAGGCCGAAGGGAGGAGAGGAGGAGGCTTCCCGAGCCTGAGCTGGGCTCAGCCGTCTCATCCTCAATCCTGTTCAAGTCCCCTCCAGTCCCTCGCCTCTCCCTTCACATCTGCTCACACGAATAAACGCCCTGACAAGAGGCTTCTGCTGGCCACTGGGACGGACGGGCAAGGCACACACTTTCCCTCAGAGGAGAGGGTCAACCATGAGGACCAGGCAAGAGCTGGGTGACCCTCACACTCCTGCTTGCATCGAGCCACTCCGCGCCCCAGCTCCGCGTCCTGAGCCAGGCGGAGGGGAAAGAGGGTGGGGGGGAAACGACGAAGCGCTTTTGCTTTCGCCTCGTTTCCCCGCCTAGCCCTTCGCCTGCCTTTTACTCTTTGAGCAGGTCCAGCCAGGGCTCCAGCATCTCTTTTATCTCTCAAGAAACAGGAACTCTTTGTCCGGCCCTCGCTCTGCGTGTGCGTGTCTCCACTGCAGGCTTCTCTGAAATGCAAGATCAGCCCTTTCTGCACCGGATCTCCCTCTGTGCCGGCCGGAGAGGTGCAGGGAGGGGACCCCTGCTACTTTGGAGCAGTTCGCCTATGGCTTGAGCCTCTGGTTTCTCGCCCAGACGGTTGAACCATAGGCCCCTGCCTTGCGTCAACCGGGCGCTCTAGGACCAACTTGCTGCTCAGATTCTGTCAATTTCCCCGGCTGATCCGCACGGACACACACACACGTACACACACACACCCGCCCGGCTCGGGGGCTCCACTGAATCGCTTTTTCTTCTGGAGGGGCAGCCAGGAGGGAGGGCGGCGGGGTCCTCCTCCACGGAACCCGACCTGGCAATTGCTGCAAAGAGAGGGAATGCAGCCTCCCTAACTCCTGTCTAGATGCTCTCACTGCTGTGTTACAGGCACAAGGCAGTTTCAGAGCCTGGTTGCTGCTGCTGCTGCTTTTTTGCTCGCTTGTAACCACCTCGTCCAAAAGCACCGCCTCGGCTGGGTTTTCCCCCGCACCTTGCCTTTTTCACCTCTTTCGGGGCCACTTTGTTTTGGGGAAAGGCTCGTTTGGGCAATCGCCGGGCTGCAAGTTGCCTAAAATCAGGTTGGAAGTGAGCAGGGGGGTGGGGAGGGAGGCGCCTTTGGCAAGCGCTTCCATGGTGCATCTCCTGGTAACAGGGGTCTCCCCCAAACCGCGGCTGATTCGTGCGCCTCTCTCTCCTCCTCCCTCCCTATTATTTATGGGGTGATCCTAGAAAATCCCACCCTCCCCCACCTCGAAAGACACCGAATCTCCTCCTGCCAGAGCCCCCAGGCTCACCCGCTCCGGCTTTCTAAGGCAATCCCGGGGAGCCACTAAAACACCCATCTCCTAGAGAGAGAAAAAAACACCCAGCCCCTCTCCTCGGGGGGAGCAGGGCGGGGGCGGAGAACTTTTGGGAAGTTTTACTGGATTTTTATTTTATTTTATTGTTCTCCTCCCCCCTCTCCCCCCCTCCACCCCACGCCAGCCCAAGATCAAAGGAGCCCAATAAAGGTGCGGTCTGCCCCAAAAGCGAAAAGTCGATGAAAAAAAGCAAAAAGTTAGGTGACCAGGGGAGAGCGGAGTGTCTCGGGGACCAGCGGGGTGGCGGGGGGAGGGAAGGGGTAGGGCGTTTATTTCTCTCTCTACAGACACCGGGTGGAGGGGTCGGGTTGTGGCTCGGGGGAGGGAGGAGGGGTGAAAAATAACACTAAGAGAAGCCCAGAGAGTCTAGGTAAGTCCGAGGCTCGGCG